>NC_084484.1:181744186-182006513 GCF_030035675.1 Rhineura floridana
TTTGTTATTATCATCATCTACTCCCCAAATAACTGAAGAAACATTTTAATTGGTCAAAGTGTTTTCATCAATTAACCTAGCTTTTGTTGTTATTGTTGTTATGTGCCTCCAAGTCGACTACGACTTATGGCGACCCTATGAATCAGTGACCTCCAAGAGCATCTGTCATGAACCACCCTGTTCAGATCTTGTAAGTTCAGGTCTGTGGCTTCCTGTATGGAATCAATCCATCTCTTGTTTGGCCCTCTTTTTTCTACTTCCTTCTGTTTTTCCAAGCATTATTATCTTTTCTAATTAATCATGTCTTCCCATTATGTATCCAAAGTATGATAACCTCAGTTTCATCATTTTAGCTTCTAGTGATAGTTCTGGTTTAATTTGTTCTAACACCCAATTATTTGTCTTTTTCACAGTCCATGGTATTCGCAAAGCTCTTCTCCAACACCACATTTCAAATGCATTGATTTTTCTCTTATCAGCTTTTAAGCTACCTTAAATAAGAACACCCACTTTACAGATTTACGTTTATGATCCACAGTGCTATTTTCTCCCTAAGCATTACAATAAGCAATATAATGCAGTGAAATCTTGCAGTTTTCTGATTTCACCCCATTATAATTAGGTAGGCAGCATTCACTGATATCCCACAGCTCTTCCAGAGACTGCCATTAAACAAGACAAATGGTTACCATTTGACAGGAGGAGATAGAGGCAGCCAGGATGAGCCTTTATCAAGAGCAGATGGTAACGGTCTGGTCCCAAGAGAGATCATTTGTAGAACAAAGGAATTAATTCACTCACTCATACTTTCTCTCTCACACACACACATTTGCAAATGGATTAACTGCCTGTGAAATGGATCTCACTCACTAATGATGGATTTTGGAAAGGAGAGAAAAGAGTAAGTAAAAGGAGGGGGGCAATCAATAGATGAGCAATTTGGAAGCCCCCTCAATCATCTTCATTGACCATGATAGATGGCATTTCCCTGAGAAGATGGATGAATGAGTCTACTAATGCAGCGTCACGAGGGGGGTGCGGGGTGTGTGGAGCGCACCAGGTGATACCATCAGAGGGGGGTGATTCTCAGCTTTAATTAAAAAAAATTAAGTTTCTAGGTGGTCTGGTTCTCGAGATATACATAAAAACATTGGCTGCCCCCGTTAAATCTTTTTTTAAACTACTGTATAGCACTTCGTAGCTTTAACCCCACCCATTCAGGATTGCAGCCAATCAGTGAAGTGTTTGTTTGACCTGTGGCAGTGTCTAGTAAATCTCATTGCAAGGCCAGAAAATGGTGGTTTCCCCCCGTTTATCTGAACATCTCATAAAATGGGTAAGTATATACATTTCAGTTTTTTCCCCTCTTGTGTGTAGGAGTCAGATCCTGGGCAGTGTTTTGAAAACCTTCCCAATACTTGCTTTTGTGGGGGTAAAAGCATTGCTAATCCCATATCTCCAGAGTAAATCCCATTGAATTCAATAGGATTTACTTTTGAGTAGACATGGTTATGAATGTGCTGAAAATCAATGGGACTTTGGAGTGAATGTAAAAAAGAATTGTGTTTGTGTTCTCTTTCTGTCCCCTCCCCCCTCCAGTCCTATTTTAAAGCAAGTAGGCAGGGCTTACTTAGGTATTACAGTTTTCATTATGTAGGAAACTAATACTGATTGTTTTAAAACTAATACTGATTTTTCTGCAATGACCAACTGGTTTGACAATAAATTATTATATGGGCTGTATGTATTTATACATCTGCAGTGTGTGTGTGTGTAGTCTTTCCAACAACCCTGTGAGGTAGGGCTGGAAACCAAGGCATCTCACAACAAGAAATGAAGCCATTTAAAATCCAATAACCATAAATCAAGAATAAACAGTTGGAAAACAGCCTAAAGAGGCATGAATCTGAATTTTGGGTTGGCTGAATGAAGTTTATTTATTTATTATTTGATTTATATCCCGCCCTTCCTCCCAGTAGGAGCCCAGGGCGGCAAACAAAAGCACTAAAAGCACTTTAAAACATCATAAAAACAGACTTTAAAATATATTAAACATCTTTGAAAATATTTTTTAAAAGCTTTTAAAAAACTTTTTTTAAAAAAGAAAGAAAAGGCTTAAAAGCATATTAAAAAGCAATTCCAACACAGACTCAGACTGGGATAAGGTCTCAACTTAAAAAAACAAGTTGAAAGAACAAGTTCCTTATCACTTGAGGCTGTAGTTCTCTGCACACTTCCCAGTTTGAGTAAGACCCATTGAATACATTGGGACTTGCTTCTGAGTAAACAAACATCTGATTGCACAATAAATATATTTACAGATTATGTAATTCATAAACATATTTGAGAGTCATGTTTATATAAATATTTCTTCATACTGTGTCCCAATAAGTATTTGATTTCACAATATGGTTGTAGATGATTTGTTCCTCTACATTTTAAGTGTGCCCTTCTTCCTGGGGGTGGTCATGGTTCTCCATTGTTTTCATCCTGAGGGGAGGATAGGCTGAGAGATGGTGAGTAGCACATTTAAGGTCTCTTCACCTCCCCCCCCCTTTTTAATTTGTATTTATTTTATATTTCTCCAATATCTTCCCCTGGCTGTTTTTATGTATTTTAAATATTTTTAGATTAAATAAATAGGAAATCATAATTGTGAACCTTCCTAAAAGCAATTTACCTATCCTTATGTTTTGGCAAAGTGATGGTGTGAAGGCATGCTCGTAGAACAAGAGACCATGTTTGAGGCATGTTATAAGTTATAACTCCAAGTGGCCTCGGCGGCACGGAATGCGTTTTACCATCTTCGTCTGGTAGCCCAACTACGCCCCTATCTGGACAGGGACGACCTCGCCTCCGTTGTTCACGCTCTGGTAACTTCAAGATTGGATTACTGTAATGCGCTCTACGTAGGGCTGCCCCTGAAGACAATTCGGAAGTTTCAGCTGGTGCAGAACGCAGCTGCCAGACTACTGACGAGGACCAGTCGGTCTTCGCATATAACACCTATCTTGGCGCGTCTGCACTGGCTTCCTATTTGCTTCCGGGCGAGATTCAAGGTGCTGGTTCTTACCTATAAAGCCTTACACGGCGTGGGACCTCAATACCTTGTGGAACGCCTCTCTCGATACGAACCTACCCGTTCACTTCGTTCAGAATCTAAGGCCCTCCTCCGGGTACCAACCCATCGGGAAGCCCGGAGGGTGGTTACTAGATCTAGGGCCTTTTCTGTGTTGGCCCCTGAGTTGTGGAACAGCCTCCCCGAAGAGGTACGCCTGGCGCCTACACTTTTATCTTTTCGGCGCCAGGTAAAGACCTTTTTATGCTCCCAGGCATTTTAATTTTCTTAACCATTTTAATCTTTTAATCCGTATTTTTAATTTTTGTCATATTGTGTTTTTGTAGTGTTTTTTGTTGTTTGTTTGTATATGTTTTTATGATTTTTATTATGATATATTGTATTTTATCTTGTTTGTTCACCGCCCTGAGAGCTATTCTGCTAAGGGCGGTATATAAATTGAAATAAGAAATAATAAATAAATAAATAAGGTGTTTGAGGACTTTTGTCACATGTTACTTTTTGAGACCTGTAGATTCATGTCAGAAAGAACATGTGCACGTATTGAATGGTGGCTTGGGTGCTGTTTTTTCAGTCTACGCTGCATGCGTAGGGAAGGTGATACATCATCTGGCAGCTAGCTTCATAACATGAGAATGAAAAACAGTTGGATCACCATTCATTTGTTTACTTTTCTCACTATTGAGACCACTTCATATATTACTTTTTCATACACAGAAATTTAATCTTTGTATAGGAAAAAGTATTTTGTAAAATGTGAAGGACAGTGGCTGCCCAGTCAGTATAACCACTGTACAAGATCTACTCAGCCACTGAAATTACCTTTTTGTTTTGAGTGCCCTTTTGTCTGGGTCTTGGTTCAGGTGTGTATCCAACTTTGATGTGCTTATGGAAGGGGTGTGCAAGTAGTGCCCCCCCAAGTGTGGAGGCTTGGACAAACATTGTGTTATGGAAAACCAAAGTCTGTGTGAAAGTACATATTTGGGAATGCCATCAGTGTAATCCTAAACACACTTAATAAATAATATTGAACTTGCACATCACAAAATATATTACGGTCATGTCCATAAGCACCAGGAGGGTAGTCGCCCAGGGGATCTTAGTCCCTCTGCTTTTTTGGGAGCAGGGTCCCTATGTCTCCAAGCATCCTACAGTCAGCATGAAAAGGGAGTGTGTTAGTCACTGAGAAGAGTCTTCTAATAGGCTTCCTTGCCTTTCCTGCTGATTGGAGCCAATCAGAGTGAAAGGAGGTGAGTCAGCCACTGAGAAGACTCTTCTCAATTGCTAACACTCTCCACTTACATGCTGACTGGCTCCTAGAGATTGTTGTTGTGAGAGAATGCATTAACAAAGATCTCATTCTTAATCCAGGAGTAAAAAAGGGTGTATGTGGCTGCAACTATCACGAAGGGACTCTGCACTTCTGAATTTTCTACTAAACAACTGATAAATACCTATGTAACTTTGTGTCTGGAGACTTATTATTAAGAATCACTTTCCATAACTGTAAGGAGGTATGTCCACACACATGCATCCCAGGCACCTAAATGAGGGGTGAGAGCAGCATAGGGACATAAGCAGATGTCTTATACAAGGGGTTCCCAAACTTTTCTTCTACATAGACCACTTGAAAATTGCTGAGGGTTTGAAAGTATCTGAAAATTTACTATGGGCATATGCAAGATAATTAACTCCCATTAGTGATAAGAGCAAGAATTTGGGCTGTGCTTATGATATTGTAATTTAAAGGTGTAATTTTAATTTTGCTAGTTGTTTATGTCACTACTATTGCCATTACATTCAGTGATATACGGGAATTACGATTTACGAGTAACATTAGTACAAAAAACATTACTAAGGATTCTGTATGGTCTGGTACAGGAGGAGGTCCATGGGGGTGACACCATGAGTTACCGCACCAGGTGACACCAATTCTAGTGACGCCACTGTACTAATGTAAGAACATAAAAAGATAAGCAGAGACTGCAGCAACTGGATCAGGCCAAAGAGGGCCCACCTAGTCCAGCATCCTATTCTCACAGTGGCAGACCAGACACCTGTAGGAAGCTTGCAAGCAGGACCTGAGCCCTACAGCACTCTCCACTTGTGATCTCCAGCAACTGGCATTCAGAGACATGCTGCGGAGATAAAACATACCAGTCATGTCTACCAGCCACTGATAGCCTTCTCCTCCGTGACTTTTTCTAATCCACTTTTAAAGTCATCCAAGTCGGTGGACATTGCTGCCTCTTGTGGGATCGAATTCCACAGTTTAACTATGAGTTGTGTGAATAAGGACCAGTAGGCATCCATGAAAACTTTGGGAATGGATCAAGAGAATGGGTTTATGCATTTGGACAACAGGCGCTTATAACCTGATTCTCAGTTTTGACAGGGAAATAGTCGCCACAATTAGATTTTTACCCAACATTTCATAATTAATTCATTTTTGTTTATAATGGTATTTATAAACTGCGAACTCATAAGAAAAGAATTTCAGCAGAGTACACCAAAAAATACAATAAAAATAATTTAAACATAATAAAGTACAGAACCAATCAGCAATGAACAGAATTAGTCCTCTAAAAACCCTTGATGAAGCAAAAAATGTTTTCAGCAGACAAAACATCACAATTATAGGTGCCTGTGTAATTTCAATTGGAAGAGTGTTTCTTATTCATTCATTATTTTAGATTATAACCTGCCCTATCACAAAGGGTGTGTGTGTGTGTGTGTGTGTGTGTGTGAGACAGACAGAGAGAGAGAGAGAGAGAGAGAGAATAGGGTTAAAAAGAAATTTTTTTTAAAGCAAGTTAGCCTCCTCTGTGAGGAAAAGGTGAATACTGCCTAATTATTTAATTTAATAAGGCATCAGATGAAACTGTTAACTAGGACCCAGGAAAGGGCATTGTGTTCCAGGAGCTAAATTTCCATGGAGGTAATCCTGAAAAAAAATTGCAGCTCAGAAGCCAAATCCTGGGGACAAGAATCTTGTAGAAATTTAGGGTGGTGCCCAATGTTAGTCAAACTCAGAGTAGACCCATTGAAATTAATGGACATGACTTAGATATGAACTTCTTGCAGACTTGTGGGGTACTTTATGACCCCAGGTGCATGTTTCCTTGTTTAATTTACATATAAGTAGACCTACATGGACTTCATTCTAAAATGTCACAATTTTTGATCTGCACAAACTCCCCAAATTTCAGCCAGTTACCACTTACTGTTTTCCTTCTGGAAACAAAAAACCACTAAGGTCCAAAAACACCCTAGCAAAAAGCCTTGAGGGCAAACTTCTGCCTTTTATTGTGTAATTCACACATGAGTAGACCTACAGGGTTGTCCTCCTAGGACAGTGTCACAAACTGTGATCTGTACACCATCCCCAAATTCCAGCTACTTATCACTTACCGTTTTCCTTCTAGAAACAAAAAAACCACAGGAATCCAAAGATACCTAGAAATTACATTTACTCAATATGCATGGCAAAGGGGCCAACGTATACTGCCCGGAAACATTCTACTTCCACTGAATGTGTGAGTTTTTGGCACAAGGTATTGTCAAGCAGACTTGTGCTGACAACACACCACAAAATGGTCTCTGGGGGATAAAGTTACCCCATCCATCCATAGGAAATCTCATTGGGGTCCACATATACCCCAAAGTCTGTGTGATTTTTTGGAGGGGTCTGCAGGAAAGCTTAATTCAATGTGTCTCCTCTGAGTAGAATGTAACTGGATACCACCCTTAGTTTTCAGCTCAACTGCAGCAGTGTAACCTTAAAGGGCTGCAATATGTAGACAGGCCTATGCAACTGCTTTCATTTTTTTGATCAGCAAATCATGTTAAATGATCATTTTTTAATGGAAATGGACTGCCCTCAAGTTGATTCCGACTTATGGCGACCCTATGAATAGGGTTTTCATGGAAAGCAGTATTCAGAGGCGGTTTTACCATTGCCTTCCTCTGAGGCTGAGAGGCAGTGACTGGCCCAAGGTCACCCAGTGAGCTTCATGGCTATGTGGGGATTCGAACCCTGGTCTCCCAGGTCATAGTCCAACACTCTAACCACTACACCACACTGTTTTGACTGATATACATAGTTTTGCAAGCAGTTTCTTCTAATATGATGCATTTTTGTAGGTTGCTTCCACTGATATATTCATTCGTATGCACACTTCCTTTATGTGAGCATTTTTTAATCATTGTTTGGTTGGGGATCTGCATTGCAAGATTTGGATTAAGTGTGAATTTTGAAGGATGGCTGTGTTTCAGTTTTCATATTGTTTCGGAAAATGTGAACGTGACAGATTCAGATTTTAAGCAGGGACTGAAGCAAATTTCTTTTCCGTCCCTAATTCCAGTTCCAGTTGTTGGTCAGTAAGCCAGATTTTTATGGTTTGTAGCCAATTGCAGCTATTATTGTTGTTGTGGTGGTTGTTAGTATCCACCCTTCACCAGCATATCCCAGGGCAGGTTACAAAAATTTAAAATTCAATATTAAATACAGTTAAAACCAATTACAGTCATAGGAATAGGGTTGGACTCTGAAAACACACATCTCAGGTGTCAACGGCCAGGGTTGTTGTAACAATGGAACTTGGCAAAATCAAGACAATCCAAGAGTTAAGTTAAACATACACATTTTTGGAAATGCAAGCTGACATAACTTAAAATTGTTCAGTCAGTTCACCAGATCATATACTTTTTTAAAAGGAAAACCTCTTGGCTTTCAACGCTGTTTTGAGTAAAAAAAAAAAGTAGTCCAAAGTTTGTTTTTTAAAAGTGTCCCAGTTGTGCACAGGAAGTTAACATTTTGGTGTTACAAGTCCCCCCCCCCCAGTCAACCCCTATGTTCATATATGCAAAGCCACTGTTACATCACATGGAGTCCATATAATGTTATTGGCTAATATGCTCCCATGGCAAGTGACAGTACAATGATCCCACCCCCCATCACCAGCTCAGTTCCTGGCATGTCAACTCTGGGGTGGGGAGGGGGGAAAGTAAGAACAGCTGCATGAAAAAAATCAAGCAAAACAAGAACTGACAGCTGGCAAGCGAAGGGTTTGTTTTATAGCTTACTGTAGGATGGGATCTCATATTTAGTGTATCACTGCACACTAAAGTCAGGATCGTTCAGACCACGGTATTCCTGATCTCTATACATGGATATGAAAGTTGGACAGTGAAAAAAGCGGATAAGAGAAAAATCAACTCATTTGAAATGTGGTGTTGGAGGAGAGCCTTGTGGATACCATGGACTGAGAAAAAGACAAATAATTGGGTGTTAGAAAAAATTAAACCAGAACTATCACTAGAAGCTAAAATGATGAAACTGTGGTTATCATACTTTGAACACATGATGAGAAGACCTGATTCACTAGAAAAGATAATAATGTTGGGAAAAACAGAAGGGAGTAGAAAAAGAGGAAGGCGAAACAAGGGATGGATTGATTCCATAAAGGAAGCCACAGACCTGAACTTACAAGATCTGAACAGGGCGGTTCACGACAGATGCTATTGGAGGTTGCTGATTCATAGGGTCGCCATAAGTCGTAATCGACTTGAAGGCACATAACAACAATTCAAAAGCCTAATACTTACAAGCCAAAATGGCTTCTAAGTGGTTTACAAATTTAATGTCAATTATAAAGTTCATAGGGTTGCCATAAGTCATAATCGATTTGAAGGCACACAATAACAACAAATGGGATAGGAGCAGATGGAGTTTGGCCCCCTTAGCAGCTCTTGTTTAGAGGGTTGGGGGGGGCTGTGGTTTGGCTAAAATTGGAGGGTGTCAAGGGGGTGAGACTTAAAGGTTTGATTAACTCCTTCCCTCCAATACCAGTCCTTGTATATTGGTCCCAGGCTATGATCTGAAGGCAAACGAGGCCAGCTCCTTGCTGAAGCTAAGCAGGTCTGGGTCTGGTCAGTGCCTGGATGGGAGACTGCTTGGGAACCACATAGAATGCAGTCTTGGGTTTTTATGATGAAAGAAAGGCACGGTAAAAATGTGAGTAATCTATATTAATAAATAAAATATATTTCAAGAACTGAGTTTGGATGGGACAAACAAAAATGTCACAGGTGGGCCAAATATCAGCATATAAGAAACAGGGATGTTGTCCAGATGTCATTGGACTATAATTCCCATCAGCCCCAGCCAGCATGGTCAATGGTCCGGGATAATGATTGCCTCATCCCTTATAAAGCCAACCAATCACTGTGTTCTACAGAAGACTACATCCTGCAGATACCATCCTACCAGAAGGCCCACTCCGCATGATGTCAGAATCAGGTGTTTAGTGTAGCAGCAACTACCCCTTGGAACTCCCTGCCACTGCATATCAGACAGTCACCTTCTCTATGCCCTTTTTAGCACTTGCTAAAGACATTCCTCTTTCAACAAGCCTTCTAAAATCCTTATTCCAACTGGTATCTGTCCTGGCTCCAAACTGATTTGATGTATGCCTTGTTGTTTTAAACTGTTTTTATATTTGTAATTCTTTTGATATATTAATATTTATTTATTTATTGCTACCTTTCTATCCCACCTTTCCTCCAAGGAGCTCAACATGGTTCTCTTCCCTGTGAGGTAGGTTAGGCTGAGAGAGACTGTGACTGGCCCAAGGTCACCCAGCGAGCTTCATAGCTGAGTGGGGATTTGAACCCTGGTCTCCCAGGCCCTCCTCCTTTCAGATGCACACCTTACCATGGTGAGGAGGTTTGAGAGTGTCAAAGAAGCTGAGAGCAATGCTGTCAGGAGTCTAAGCTAGACTCCTAGCAGGGTCACCCAAGGCGGAATAGTCAAAGCTGAGAAACCAGACTAAGATGCATCCAGACTCAGAGGAAGGCAATGGAAAACGGTAACCACCTCTGAATACCTCTTACCAGGAGAGTCCAGAATTGTACGATGCACACAATAGGAATATGGAATGTGTGAAGCATGAACCAGGGAAAGTTAGAAATTGTCAAGCAAGAAATAGAACGTATCAACATTATAATACTTGGCATGAGTGAATTAAAATGGACGGGAATGGGACATTTTCAATCAGCCACAACAAAATATTTTATGCAGGAAATGAGAAATTAAGAAGAAACAGGGTTGCTTTAATAGTGAGAAGTGATGTAGCAAAAGCAATTAGGAGCTACAACGCAAGGTCTGAGCGAGTGATATCAATGGGATTAAATGGGAAACCTATTAATATAACCATCATCCAAGTCTACTCTCCAACGGCAAACACAGAAGAAGAGGAATTGGAGAGATTTTATGCAGTAGAGGAAGAAATTGATCACACACCAAAACAAGATGTGCTGATAATCATGGGGGACTGGAATGCAAAAGTAAGGAACAGAGAAGAACTAGGAATTGTGGGGAAATGGGGCTTAGGAGACACAAATGAAGCAGGAGAAAGATGTATTGAATTCTGTGAAGCCAATAATTTGTTTCTTGCAAACACATTTTTTGAGCAACCGAAAAGACAACTGTACACGTGGACATCATCAAATGGTCAATATAGGAATTGATTATATAATTGGCAGCAGAAGATGGAGAATTTCCATACTTCCTGCAAAAACAAGTCCAGGAGCAGATTGTGGTACAGATCATGAACTGGTCGTATCGAAAATCAGAGTAAAGCTAAAGAAAAACAACAAAGCAATCATAACACCAAAATACAATTTAAATAACATCCCAGAAGAATATAAAGATCAAATAAGGAACAGGTTTGAGGCTTTCAACTTAATTGACAGAGAACCAGAAGAATTGTGGATTGAAGTCAGAGACATTATCAGGAAAGAATGCAAAAATACAATACCTCTAGTTAAAAAGAGAGAAAGACTTCAATGGATGACTGAAAAAAACTCTTAAAATGGTTAAAGAAAGAAGGAAAGTAAAACCAAAAGGAGATAGAAACACGGTCAGAACCCTAAATGCAACAATACAGCGACTAGTACATAGGGACAAAGAGAACGATTACAATAGTTATTGTGTAGAAATAGAAGGTAGAACAAGAGCCCTATTCCATAAGATTAGAGAAATTAAAGGGAAATTTAAACCAAGAGTAGGGATGTTGAATAATCAACAGGGGAACTGGATGGAGCAATACACTGAAAAATTCTATATAAGAGATGCCAGGATGACAGATTCATTCATGGAGGAACCATATGATGAAGAACCAGAATTTTTAGAATGTGAGATGAAAGCTGCTCTTAAAATACTTGGAAGAAACAAATCAACAGGAACAGATGGCATACCAAGAGAGTTGCTACAAGTTACTGAGACTGAATCTGTCCAAATTTTGACAAAAATCTGTCAAGAAATATGGAAAACTAAACAATGGCCCACAGACTGGAAGAGTTCAATATATGTCCCAATTCCAAAGAAAGGGGATCTAAGGGAATGCAGTAATTATCAAACTATTGCCTTAATATCCCATGCACGTAAAATAATGCTCACGATTCTACAACAAAGGCTCTTGCCGTATATGGAGCGAGAAATGCCAGACGTCCAAGCTGAATTTAGAAAGGGAAGAGGCACCAGAGATCATATTGCAAACATAAGTTGGATAATGGAACGGACCAAGGAATTTCAGAAGGAAATCACCTTGTGCTTTACAGATTACAACAAAGCCTTTGATTGTGTAGATCATGAAAAATTGTGGAATGCTTTAAAAGAAATGGGGGTGCCACGGTATCTGATTGTCCTGATGCACAACCTATACTCTGGACAAGAGGCTACTGTAAGGACAGAATGTGGAGAAACCGATTGGTTCCCCATCGGACAGGGTGTGAGCCAGGGGTGTATTTTATCACCCTATTTGTTTAATTTATACACAGAACATATCATACAGAAAGCGAGATTGGACCAAGATGAAGGAGGTGTGAAAACTGGAGAGAGAAATATCAATAATATAAGATATGCAGATACCATACTACTAGTAGAAACCAGTAATGATCTGACACTAATGCTGTTGAAAGTTAAAGAGGAAAGACAAAAGCTGAACTACAGCTGAATGTCAAGAAGACTGAAATAATGACAAGAGAAGATTTATGTAACTTTAAAGTTGACCATGAGTACATTGAACTTGTCAAGGATTATCAATACCTTGGCACAGTCATTAATCAAAATGGAGACAATAGTCAAGAATTCAGAAGAAGGCTAGGACTGGGGAGGGCAGCTATGAGAGAACTAGAAAAGGTCCTCAAATGCAAAGATTTATCACTGAACCCTAAAGTCAGGATCATTCAGACCTTGGTACTCCTGATCTCTATGTACGGATATGAAAATTGGACAGTGTAAAATGCAGATAAGAGAAAACTCCACTCATTTGAAATGTGGTGTTGTAGGAGAGCTTTGCAGATAGCATGGACCTTGAAAAAGATAATAATTGGGTGTTAGAACAAATTAAACCAGAACTATCATTAAAAGTTAAAATGATGAAACTGAGGTTATCATACTTTGGACACATCATGAGAAGACAAGACTCACTAGAAAAGACAATAATGCTTGGAAAAACAGAAGGGAGTAGAAAAAGAGGAAGGCCAAACAAAAGATGGATTGATTCCATAAAGGAAGCCACAGACCTGAACTTACAAGATCTGAACACGGTGGTTTATAACAGATGCTATTGGAGGTTGCTGATTCATAGGGTCACCATAAGTCGTAATCGACTTATAGGATCATAGAAGTTGCAAGGGGCCTACAAGGCCATGGAGTCCAACCCCCTGCTCAATGCAGGAATCCAAATCAAAGCATTCCCCACAGATGGCTGTCCAGCTGCCTCTTGAATGCCTGCAGTGTCAGAGAGCCCACTACCTCTCTAGGTCATTGGTTCCATTGTCATGTGACTTGAAGGCACATAACAACTCCCAGGTCCTAATCCAGCACTCTAACCACTACACCACACTGGCTCTCTGCAATTGTTTTAAACTGGTTTTTATATATGTAACTCTTTGATGTATGTTGTCATATTGTAAGTCACTTGGGGATGTCTCATGGAAAGTTATTCATTAAGTAAGTAAATAAATAAATATACTATACTATTGATCAATCTATTGATCTATCAATCGACAGACAGACAGACAGACAGATAGATAGATCTATATCTATACGTACTGCCCTTCTTCCTAGGAATAGTATCACTAATAAATAGGAGTTGTAGACCAGCAACATTTGGAAGGGCTGCAGGTCCCCAATCCCTGCTGTAAAATGAAAAGATTATTGTGGCTGGCCAAGATTCTAAAGCAGGCATGGAGAACTTGTGGCCCTCCAAATGGATTTTTTGCTGATTTAAAGGCATTTAAAAAGCTCTTAATTTAAAAAAAATCTCTGCTACAACTCCTATCATTCCTGAACAATGACCAAGGCATGGCAAATAAACTAAAAATAATTTTTCTACCGTTTTTCTTCTAGAAAGGCTTTCACCGCTGTATGAGCTGTTTCTCCAGAGCCCATGTGTGTTACGCAGCTGTCCGTAACCAACTAAAGACTGGGCTACAATACCAAATCTACAACCTCAGTGGGAAAACAACAACAACAGTATTTCTCCCTGATCCTAAGGAACAAAGTTTGCACTAAAAAAAAGAAACCCAGGTATATCAAGAAAATGAGTCAGAGTTTGCAAGACACTGTTGAAAAGTTTAAAAATGTGATGGAAGAAATGCAGCGGAAAGTGGCAGCCATGCAGGAAAGAACAGACGAAGCCTACAAAAAGATGAACCTGCTAGAAGCCCAGAAATATTCACTGATTGACACCAACGAACAGCTCAGCAAGGAGTTGCGCAAGCTATCCTACCAGGTGGCCATCTTTGAGGACCAAAAAGCCTCTCAAGAACGCATCTATCACATTCCCGGAAGGAAGGGAACTTTTACAGTTGAGAAATGAATGGGGGGAGAAAGAAACGGTGGCAATTTTTTTTTTTTTTTTTTGCTAATGGTCACAAACAACAATCCAAATAAAAATGACAAAAGGTCTTTGCTTTCCCACTTCTTTTAAGGTTCAGGGTTTGTTTTGCCAAGAGGCAAGAAAACTCAAGAGATTCCAGAGGCAATGAGTACTGAAGTGGAATTTTTTTTTTCAATGCTTTAATTGAAAGAGTTGGTGTTTTATTACAGGCCAGACATTTAAACAGATAAAAGCAGCTCTTGAGCACAGTTGTTATCATACATCTCCTTTCTGTTGTCCAAGAGCCCCAGATAAGAACAAAGAAGAGATCCCAGTTTGCCACACACTTATGATCGGGAATTTTGAGGTTCGCTGGACCAGGGATCCTTGAAGAAATTGAAGACACAAGCTTGCAGCAAAAAGTAGACCTTTATTGGATGACGAGCATAGACATTGTCAGTCTCCCTCTGAGTGTATGGAGAACTGTGTCATGGGCACTGCTTGCCTGGGTTTTTATACATTCCAGGACAAAGACTTTAGCATTAACGAATCAGGAGGTTACACATCAGCATCACATAGGCATTACATAAGCATTGCATAGACATTACATAGGCATTGCACTGACATTGCATAAACATTCCATAGGCACTGGATAGGCATTGCACTGTCTACATTATGTTCTAGTCAATTTGGCGATGTTCAGCACTTCACATACCAGTACATTTTTGCTATAAGCTAAGCATTTCCGTTAATGTAATCCTTCCTACGTCTTGGAGAGTACAGGGATGTTCAGTGTCTGTTCAGTGTAGTGTTATCTTATAGACTTCAAGCCGTACCACATATACCAGCACAATCAGGGAAGACAGCTCCAAAGACAAAAGGGTTCTGGCTGGCTACTGAACTATTAGAATATTATAAAACTTTATAGCTTTATAAAAGAATTTATTTTGCTTATTGTTTGTATATAAAGAATTCCCCATCACTTACACAGCACCGCACCGATCCTGGTCTGCGTTGAAGCCCCCTGAGCAGGCATTAGGGATTCTTATTTATATCCAAAAGAACCTCTGGACCTGGGTGCAGGTTTGCACCTGTGACTTTAACTAGCTATACCTGTGGGAATGTTTTTTTTTAATTTAATGCTTCTGCCTTTGTTTATCAGTTTTGTTGGTCAGTGTCCTTGCTTTGTAGCAGCCTGATTTGTTGCAGCTGCCCTTGAAGGCCAAGTTCCCAGCACTTAGCACTGTGTGTGAAAACATCATTCCTAATGATCTGTTGCAATCCACTATCTCTTTTTGCCAGTTGGGAGCCTCTCTTACCTCATCTGTGTTAAATAAACAAAGCTTCTCAGACTTATGTACTACACAAGCAGGGTGAGAAAGCAAGAAGCCCACCTGACTGGGATGCAAGGGCATGGGACAGGAGTATGGAACAGGGGAATTGAGCATGCCACACTAAGCCTCCTCGTGCACTGAGATGTCTTGTGGTCATTTTCCCATACAGGGTTCTGGTCCTCCAGAAAAGAGATGTTGCAGCGGAAGAGGACACCTCCATCCCTATCTCACACAGAGAGAGTGGGGAGAGGCCCGTATCTCAGTAGGAGAACACGTGCATCTCATGCAGATGGTCCCAGGCTGTACTAGGATCATGGGAAGCTGCCTTATACCAAGTCAGATCTTTGGTCCATTTAGCTCAGTATTGTCTACACTGACTGGCAGTAGCTCTCAGGGATTTCAGACTTGAACATTCACAGTCTTACCTGGAAATGCCAGAGGCTGGACCAGAGACTTTGTGCATACAAAGCAGATGCTCTGCCACTGAGCTAGGGTCCTTCCCATCCAGTTAAAAAGATATTGGCAGGCATAGAACAGGGGTGGCCCCGCCTGAAACCATGCAAAACTGCTGCCACTCAGAGTAGACAATATTGGTGAACTGGATCAGCAGCCTGAATCGATAAAACATAGCTTATTGTATGATCAGCTGATCAGACATAATCTTGCACATCCCCAAACCAATTCCCAAAGATCTGCCAAATTCTAGTGCAGGTATGAGGAATCTGTAGCCCTCCAGACATTGTTGGCCTCCAAGTCCCGTCAGCCCCAGCCAGTGCAGCCAATGACCAGGGATGATGGGAGTTGTAGAGCAACAATGTATGGAGGGCTGCAGGTTTCTCACCCCTGCTCTAGTCAGTGCAACCAGGATGACTCAGAACATAGGATGAGGCTAATGAGTGACATCATGAGGAACAGAAAGGAGCTTTAGCCAAACTCCACTGGAGCAAATGGCAACTTGTATGGGAAAACATTTATTGGGGTGATCTGGAATTGGCACCCTATTTACAAGCCCACTCAGAGAATTCTTGGGGAAAGCCCATCTGCTTTGTGAGAGTTCACAGAATCATTGAACCATAGAATAGTAGAGTTGGAAGGGGCCTGTAAGGCCACCAAGTCCAACCCCCTGCTCAATGCAGGAATCCAAATCAAAGCAAATCAAAGTTCCCTCCCACCTTGTAAGGTTGCTGCACCATGCTCGATGATGACTGTGCGGAGTGCATATTCTATTGTCAAAAGGGGCCTTTGGAAGGCCCCGGGTTTTGGACTGTTTTGGACTACAATCCCCATCAGCTCCAGGCCAGGACTCTGGATGCTACCTGGG
The DNA here is from genome assembly GCF_030035675.1 of Rhineura floridana. Taxonomy (NCBI): domain Eukaryota; kingdom Metazoa; phylum Chordata; class Lepidosauria; order Squamata; family Rhineuridae; genus Rhineura; species Rhineura floridana. The sequence continues at coordinate 181,760,810 of NC_084484.1, forward strand.
GTAGATAAGACTGTAGTCTAAAACATCTGGAAGGCACCAGGTTGGCGAAGGCTGACCTAAGCCTTCTGGAACTTACATTTTGGTTTCATCTGCCCTGCCCTGCACTCACACAAACACACCCTCCCCAATAGTGTCAGCTGTGGCAGGACACACACCTTGAAATTCCACTGCCCTGTCCTGTGCTGTGCATCCCAATCACACACACATAGATCTGGAAACAAGGCAGGATGGGATGCAACCACTCCAAAGAAGAAATCAAGACAACTGATTGCCCCAGAGAGAGAAAACACTCACTAGTCAAAAGGCTTCGCCATTCTCAGCAGTCAACGCGAGTTTCAACAACAGTGTAACTAGCCAGGAGTGGGCTTTGCAGTTTGCATATTTCCAAGGCAATCACCACCATTTTGATTAGTGGAAAGGGGTTGAATGTAACAAATGTTCCTTGAAAGAACTGGGCATGTTTAGCCCGGAGAAGAGAAGACTGAGGGGAGATATGATAGCTCTCTTCAAGTGCTTGAAAGATTGTCACACAGAGGAGAGCCGGGATCTCTTCTCGATCGTCCCAGAGTGCAGGACACGGAATAATGGGCTCAAGTTGCAGGAAGCCAGATTTTGACTAGACAGCAGGAAAAACTTCCTAACTGTTAGAGCCATACAACAATGGAACCAATTACCTGGAGAGGTAGTAGGCTCTCCGACACTGGAGGCCTTCAAGAGGCAGCTGGACAGCCATCTGTCGGGAATGCTTTGATTTGGATTCCTGCATTGAGCAGGGGGTTGGACTCCATGGCCTTGTAGGCCCCTTCCAACCCTACTATTCTATGATTCTATGATTCCTCAGGCCTGGGTCAACAGGCATTAGTGCTTGGGATCTGGTTCAATGAGTTCTTGCCTGCCAATTGCAGGAACAATGGGCCCCTGATCACCAGCATCAAGCTCAAAGCAAGTGACTCCAGGATCATGTCACTTAATAAATATGCTATGTTAGGGATGCTCACACATTGGAACACAGGAACATAGGAAACCGAGTCAGACCATTGGTCCATCCAGCTCAGTATTGTCTGCACTGACTGGCAGCATCCACTTTCCAGAGTTTCAGGCAGGCACCTCCTCCAGCCCTACCTGCAAATGCCAGGGAATGAATCTGAGACTTTCTGCATGCAAAGCAGATGCTCTACTGACTGAGCTACACAGCCCTTCCCCAAAGAGGGAAAGATATTTGCCTCTTCTAGGGCCATCTCCCCACCACACACACAAACACCCACCCACCCGCAGTGCAGTGCTAAACCAGCCAAAAGGGAAGTTTTCTGCGATGTGGCCACACCCAGAACATTTTCTTTCAAGAACAGTTCAAATCAGAGCCACGGTTTTGTTACATCACATGGCCTCCCCGTAACGTTATTGGTTGAGGCGTTGCTATGGCGAATGACAATACAATAGCATTTGGAGTGATTTCTCTATTCCTGACACTTCAGTGCTAAGAAACTACATTAAAAACAGCTGGATGAAAGCAAAGCAAAAAAGCAACTGGCAGCTGGCAATATAGGCAAGAGGGCTGTGTTTTCTACCCACGATTTTGGGCTTCTAGGCTAAGAATGTCGAGGGTTGGTTAAATATGAGAAAGGGGGGGAGATGGTCTCAGCATGAATGGATAGTACTATTAGGGCACAATTAGGGTGCTAGGTTAGAAAAAAAACACTAGTGCAACATCCTGATTATGACCAGCCACATGCCACAGAGAGGAGCGCCAGCTGGGCAGAATGGCCACCTCAACCTTTGTGGCTAACGCCCACCATCTGCTAACTCACAGGTATGCCTTGTACAAAACGGAGGCTGAGTGTTAGATGCCATGGCTGTGGATTTCTGCAGAATCCCCAGACCTGAATGAATATTTATCATCTTACGGTTAGATTATGGTGGGTTGGGTGATGAAAGAATTCATCCTTTTAGTTTTTGGCTTCCAAATCTGACATAAAAATTGGAGATGTGCCTATTTTGATTGACTAACTCAGAGTTGGGGAACCTGAACACAGGCCCACACACCAAACGTTTAAAGCACGTGACTTCCCCCAGAGAATCACAGGATCTGTAATTTGTGAAGGGTGCTAGGAATTTGTAGCTCTGCAAGGGCCAAACCTCCATCCATAAGACTCTGGAGGACGCTATGTACTTTAAATGTGCACTGGATATTCTTTGAATGTATGGTGTGGATCTGCCCTTAGTCCCAGGGGCCAAATTTCACCCTGCTGGCCTCTCTGTGCCCCTTGGGACTCTTATTCGGCCACACCCCCACCCCAGCCACACCCTCTCTCTCCAGAAGACCCCTCACTGGCCTTACCTCACTCCCACCCTGAGTGTTTGCCTGACTGGCTGTGGCATGAAGCATCTTGTACAGTTCCTTGAAAGTTCAAACTAAAATCCGGAGTGGATTCCACTGCCCCACTGACATGGAGCCACCAGCCTCCACCGCTGGCTTGAATGTATTCTTGAACTCTGATTAGGACTCTTGCTTGCCTGAACAGCAGGAGCAGCTCACCTGATTGGGCAGAGCCACAGCCCTTCCCTCCCAGCAGCGGCGCCACTGCCGCTTACCAGGAGGGAGAGGAAGAATTGTGAGGCAGCAGCAGCAGCAGCTTGGGCTATGTAGATACCCCAGAAGGTGCACTGGATTGGTTTCACTGGCATGTCCACATAGCCCCAACTGCACTGCCCCTGCCCCTCCCTCCTCCCCAAAAACTGGCAGTGCCTCTGCCCCTACCTGGTGAGCTGATCCTGCTTGATGGAGGACAGAAAAGGGTGTGTTGAAACTAGCCTATTGTGGAAAAGTATAATTTACATTCATTGCTCTGCCCACCGCTCACGCATGGCCCCAAAAAGGTTGCCCGTAAAGGAATGTGGCCCTTAGGCTGCAAAAAAGCTCCCTACCCCTGGGATAAACAAATTCATGATGATAACCTAGAATGAATGGATTCCTTGGCAAGCCTGCTATCAAATGCGCTGTGGTGTGCAATAAGTGTGATACTGTCAGAAGGTGCAACTCTACTGCATGCCAGTATCTGCTGTCAAACAGACGCTGCTAGTTCCTGTCAGGTCATAACTGTTGTCAAATGTTGTCCATTATGTGTTAGAATGCTACCAAAATCGGGAATCTGTTGCATGAGATGCTGTCAAATCTTCACTGCTACTGCGGAATTTTTGTCTGTCAAATGTTTGTGCTGAATATCAAATGTTGATGTTCTTCCACCAAGGTTGATTCTTAAGTCATTCCACAGCGGTCTTGCTTCAGAGGCTGACTGTAGCTTGTGTTACGCTGTTTTTAATATTGTATTTTTAATGTGCTGAGCTCTGCCCTGGACCTTATGGCGAAGGGAGAGTAATCAAATAAACAAATAATATCTGTGCACTCAGAGAATAACTTGGAGAATATTTGCCATCCAAATTCAAATATGAAAAATCTGAGAATGTTTTCATTACAGCAACAGAGTCGGTATGGCTAGAGCGGGGTGGGGAACCTGCAGCCTTCCAAATGTCCCCAACTAGCACAGTCAATGCTCAGGGATGATCATGCTTGAACATTGGCCATGTTGGCTGGGCCTTATGAGAGCTGTAGTCCAGCAACATCTGGAGAGCACGGAATTGGCAACCCCTGGGTTAGGGTGTTGGACTCTACAACAGGAGAGGCCCAGGTTCACGTCTCTGCTCAGCCACAAAGCTTACAGGGTCAATCGTTACTCTGGGCCTACCTCATAAGGTTGTTGTGCAGATTAAAAGGTGAAACTATGTACGTAGCTCTTTGTTCCTTGGGGATAGGTCAAAATTGAAACATCCACTGCCAATTTTGCCACCCAATTCATAGGTGGTGAATTGAGGATAGCTCTTTCAGCACCCTTTTTGATGGGGGGGGGGATGATTCAACCCCAGAAACAGTTTCTGGTAGAAAATGGGCTTCTTTTCTTTCAAAGCTGCCAACTCTGCCACTGGAGTAGTAGACCCCTCAGAACTTGGAAAAGTTACTTTTTTGAACTACAACTCCCATCAGCCCAATCCAGTGGCCATGCTGGCTTGGGCTGATGGGAGTTGTAGTTTAAAAAAGTAACTTTTCCAAGCTCTGAGCCCCCTGCCACTGCTGCTCCCTCCCCCCAAAACAGCACGTAACAATTCATGCCACCCAACCCTCTTTCCTTTAGCCCTTGTGCCCCCCAAAGTTGCTTCCAAAAGCCACGAGAAACACACACACAAGTAGGTCCCCGAACAGCATGATCATTCATCATCACTGGTGATCACTCGTGGCCGAGTAAGATTGTCTTCCAGGGTAAGGTCTTTAAAGGTGGGTCCGTAAGTGACTGTGAAGGCCAATTCTGGATCCCCACAGCCTCCCACAGTGAGGACATCGGTTTCCAGATGGAAGATAGTCATGATGAGGATTTGCTTGACATGCCTTCCGCTTAGCTCGTTTGTCCCGTTCGCCCTGTACTCGTGCTTCTTTGATAATAGCCGATCTCCATTTGGGACGTTCCTGGGCCAAGACTTCCCAGTTCTGCAGACAAAAGGTGAAATCAACAGAACCTCAGAGCACGCGCAAAGCATTCAGGCAGGTTCTTAAAGGCTCAGACCACTTCTGTTTCCATTTGTCAAGCTCCGTAAAGAAGTCTTGATATCCTTCAAGGCTCCTCCCTATTTTCCTAAAAGGATTTATCTGTCCCTGCTGCTGCAAGCCGCAGGAGACAGAGTGGGCCTGAGACAACCCTTCTGCACTGCCACAAATTCACCAGCGGGGGGCACTTTTGCCTTAAACATGCATCAACAAAGAAAGGCATTTGTGACAACGGTAGAAGAATACATCTGAAAAGCTAGGATGCAAGCAGCTACCACTGTAATGCAGATGGTCAAAGCAGACTGCTTGACTCATAGGCAGTCAACAAAAAGGTGTGGGGAACCTCAGCTTTTCCCATTGGTGTTACATTTGTGTTATTTTAAAACACTGTGTTGCCGTACATAACGTGATGAAGAGACCACTGAACATACCAGGATAGGAAGACCACATGCAACGCGCGTGCATGGTGGATAAGTCCAACCCACGGCTATTGCATATCGTAGGCTAAATCAGGGGGTGGGGAACCTTTTTTATGCCAATGGCTGTGTTCCCTTCAAGGGTGCATCCAGGAGGGGAAGGGAAATCCTTCACTCCCCAGATGCTGTCTCCAGACCTCCCAATTTGCCTGTCTGTGCAGCAGTTCAGTGTGCGAGAGGGAAGGTCCCATATACCCAAATGGAACTATTTTCTATGTGCCATACAGAGCGAACAATTTGGGGAGTGGCCATCATCCCCCCCCCAATCACTCTCTTACGTCTTTTTTTTTTCAATTAATTTTTATTCTAATTTTCAAAACCAAAATAATACAAAAAGAAAACAACACAAATCAATAACTAATACAATACCAAAAAAATACATATATATAAAAATATTGACTTCCGATTTGTCATAGTTCAGCTATAAATCTATAATATATAACAAACCTATCTCTTAATAGATTATAAAATCACCTTCCTCCAGCGGTTATCTTAGTTGGTTTCAAATCTCATTAACATCATATCATTTTAATATTCCACAAAAAGTCAAAGAGAAGTTTCCAATCCTTGAGATATATATCAATCAATTTTTTTCTAAATAAACATGCCAATTAATCCAGCTCATCAAATCTACTAAATCCAGTAATTTCAAAACACTATAATTCAACTATAAATCTATAATATATAACAGACCTATCTCTTAATAGATTATAAAATCACCTTCCTCCAGCAGTTATCTTAGTTGGTTTCAAATCTCATTAACATCATATCATTTTAATCTTCCACAGAAAGTCAAAGAGGTTTCCAATCCTTGAGATATATGTCAATCATTTTTTTTTTCTAAATAAACATGTCAATTAATCCAACTCATCAAATCTACTGAGTCCAGTAGTTTCAAATCGCTCTTCTGTCATTATCCATATTGGGTCCATCTTCCATCTTTACGCACCCAAAAATCTTGCTGTCATAGTCATATAATAAAAGTCTGATAGGAATTTCCTCCATCACAGATATTTTCTTACCATCAAATCCAAACGTAACACTAAAGTATTGTTTCAAAGCCGCATCTCTGCTCCTCTTTTCCACATGATACACTAGTACATTTCTTGAAGGTTTTTCCATTGACACAAAACAGGGATTAATTCTATTAACTTTCTCCATTTCAAGTTCCATCAAATCCTTCCAGTCCAGGAATTTTTTTGAACCGATAATATCTTTATCTCCAATCTCTTCAATTCCTTCAGAGACAGCGCTGTATTCCAAACTGTAATATTTATCTCCAGGATCCGTCACAACCAGGAAATCCAAATCTTTTTTCATGTCCATATTTAAGCCAATCTCCATAGATTGAACCTTGCCTTTAATTTCTCTTTCATCCTTTTTTTGTTTTCCAGATCGATCTTTATTCTCCTTTCTCATAGAATCCTGAGTTTCTTTCAGCTCCTGTCTCATTTCATGAAATTCAGTTCTCCACGCTTGTCTATTATTTCTCAGTTCTTGTTTTATTGAGTTAATCCCATCCATTATTTTCTGAAGCATGTCTAGAAATAAAGTCCCTTCTTGTACATCCATGATCTTCTTAATTGCCATTCTTAAAACCAAAAGAACAAAACTCCTTCAATTTTCAATGTCCCAAGCAAAGAGCAGTTTATTTCTTTATCCAGTTACAAAGGAGTTAATCTTTCCAACCAACTAACGTCACACGCTAGACAGTCCTTATCTCTTAAATGTCCAGAAGTGCAAAAACAGCTTTCAGTTCACAGCGTTCAAATAACTAGTAGCAGAGAGAATGAGCAGATTCGTCAACAACAACAAAAAAGTAGATCAGAAAAAATAGTCCCTTATATATATTACACAAAAGTCTTGTAAATCAAAAAGATTTCTTATCTCTCCCAATCAGAAAGCTCTCATCCGTTGTAATCTTTAAAACGCAATTTTCCATGTCAGCTTTTTGCAATTAAAAAAAAAAAAGATAAGCTATTTATATTTTCTTCCCCCTTAGTTCCGTAAATAAAGAAGGAAAGTCTTACCTCATCTAGGTTATCTTAATTGCTGTTACTTTGACAAATCTCTTTAGCTATATAGATAAGAAAATGATAAATGTAGACAGGAGGTTTGCCTGCTAGTCCGTTAAAAAAAAACGGGTCACTTATCCAGCTGAGCTAGCATAAAATCCTCGCTCTGTCTGAACTGCTGGAAGACAGACAATTCTGACGAATTCCAGGCTCCAACAATCAAAACAAAACTATGTGGCAGATCTCACGCTTCTTCCTTATCCGGAAGAAATCATCCCCAGTCAGAAAAAACCCTTCTGACTGAATTTAAAACTGGATAAGTTTCATCCAAGACGGGAGCCCGTCTCAGAGGCAGCACAGGCGGAGGGATCCTCCTGGGAAGTCCCAATCACTCTCTTACGTCTTGTCTCCTGCCTATCAGTCCTAGTGTCAACCTGAGGATATTCAGATTCAGATGACATACCAGTCACCTTGTTTGGAGGGCGGGGCAGGGAGAGCCCTCGGCACCTCCCTTCTACACCATCCTGGCCTGAGAATGTGGCTCTGCCATCATCCCCAGACTCGGAAGATGACTCCCCCTGCAAGTTCTCCTGCTCAACAGCCACATAGGAGCATAACGCTGCAGACCAGGCATTGCAGCCAGCTCTCCTAAGGGGTGGAGTCAACGAGAGGAAAGGCCCTGCCAGCCTTCTGAGGCCTTCAAATGACGCTGGTCCTCTGCTGAGACGTCATCCACAGCTGAGCCTGCTGGGAGCTGACCAGAGTCCTGCTTTGCCTGGCTACAGACTAAATGAGGCTGTTGTAATCACCGATACATCCCCTTGCAGGCCTCAAGCCCCAGTTAGGCTTAGGAGAAAAGGTCTTTTTAATAGTGATGAGATCCCTCCCCCCAGCCTAATTGCTGCATGGTGGGTGGAACCAAGGAGGCAACACCAAAGGCCCCGTGGGCTCTTATCCAGGCCATGAGCCTCAGCCTTGGGCTAAATAGAACCTCCATGATCAGAGGCAATGTATCTCTGAATAACAGATACTGGAATGGCCATCACCTTATTTTTCTGTTCAAATTTTATTATTTATTCTTTTAATCATTTATATCCTGTCATTGCAAAATAATTTTCTTCTAAAGCAGCTTACAAAACAAAAACAACAAAGGCACAAAACAAGGGCCACATCCACACGACACATTTATTTATTTATTTATTTATTTATTATTTCAATTTATATACCGCCCTTAGCAGAATAGCTCTCAGGGCGGTGAACAAACAAGATAAAATACAATATATCATAATAAAAATCACAAAAACATGTACAAACAAACAACAGAAAGCACAACAAAAACGAAATACAACACAAATTAAGAAGGATACATGTTAAAAGTAGAAAGATTAAGAAAATTAAAAGATTAAAATGCCTGGGAGCATAAAAAGGTCTTTACCTGGCGCCGGAAAGATAGAAGTGTAGGCGCGAGGCGTACCTCTTCGGGGAGGCTGTTCCACAACTCAGGGGCCACCACAGAAAAGGCCCTAGATCTAGTAACCACCCTCCGGGCTTCCCGATGAGCTGGTACCCGGAGGAGGGCCTTAGATTCTGAACGAAGTGAACGGGTAGGTTCGTATCGAGAGAGGCGTTCCACAAGGTATTGAGGTCCCACGCCGTGTAAGGCTTTATAGGTCAAAACCAGCACCTTGAATCTCGCCCGGAAGCAAATAGGGAGCCAGTGCAGACGCGCCAGAATAGGTGTTATATGCGAAGACCGACTGGTCCTCGTCAATAGTCTGGCAGCCGCGTTCTGCACCAGCTGAAGCTTCCGAAATGTCTTCAAGGGCAGCCCTACGTAGAGCGCATTACAGTAATCCAATCTTGAAGTTACCAGAGCATGAACAACGGAAGCGAGGTCATCCCTGTCCAGATAGGGGCGTAGTTGGGCTACCAGACGAAGATGGTAAAATGCATTCCGTGCCACCGAGGCCACTTGGGCCTCGAGAGACAAGGAAGAATCGAAAAGAACCCCCAAACTACGTACCTGTTCTTTCAGGGGGAGTGTAAACCCATCCAGAACAGGGTGAACATCCACCATCTGAGCAGGGAAGGCGTTCACCAGCAGTGTCTCGGTCTTGTCTGGATTGAGTCTCAGTTTATTAGCTCTCATCCAGTCCATTATTGCGGTCAGGCAACGGTTCAGCACATCAACAGACTCACCTGAAGAAGATGAAAAGGAGAAATAGAGCTGCGTGTCATCAGCATATTGATGGCAACGCACTCCAAAACTCCTGATGACCGCACCCAGCGGTTTTGCCACTTTAAATAGTTGCTGCATCCCCTGAAGAATGCTGGGAACTCTAGTTTGTTAAGGGTGCTGAGAGCTGTCAGGAGACCCCGATTCCCCTGAAAGAGCTACAGTCCACCAAGTGGTTCCACAATCCATCCCTCTTCCCTGGGAATTCTGGGAGCTGTAGCTCTGGGAGAGGAATAGGGGCCTCCTAACTAGGGTTGCCAGGTCCATGGCCTGAGATTGATCCTATATCTTTAGGAGAAGAGAAGGTCAGCCAAGTGCAGGTGTTCTTGCAACACTGTAATGGGAAAAACCACAAGGTGGAATTCTCCCTTCCCCCTGCACACTTTTAAAGATACGGAAGACCTCTTGGAGGCCGGGCCTGGCAACCAAGAGGTCTTCTGTATCTTTCAAAGTTGTGCAGGGGGAAGGGAGAATTCCACCTTCTGGTTTTTCTCATTATAGTGTTGCAAGAACACCTGCACTTGGCTGACTCTCTCTTCTTCTAAAGATACAGGATCAGTCTCAGGCCAAGAACCTGGCAACCCTACTCCTAACAGCTCTCAATAGTTCCCAGGATTCTTTGGGGGAAGATGACAGCACTTTAAATGTAGAGTGCGGATGTGGCCACAGTTACAATAGTAACATTTAACAGCCCAGCACCTTCATGTGCTGCTTGTGAGCATGTCAGAGGCCTCCAAATAGCCACTGGACATATTTATTTCCCTTTTCCCTTCCCCTCCCTGCTTCATTGTAGATTCCTTAGAATCTGAGTTTTTATTTTTGTGGTTTTCTTTCATTTAAACTTTCCTGGGCTGGCATGCTTTTAAAGATACAGGCCTAGCCTCCAAGAGCTGGCATCTTGAGCTAAAAGGGTTAGGTAGCAAGCAATGGAAACAGAGGAAGCTGCCTTATATTGAGTCAGGTCGTTGGTCTATGTAGTGTGACTTCACTGACCGGCAGCAGCTGTCCTGGGTTCCAGGCAGGAGTCTCTCCCAGCCCTACCAGGAGATGCTGGGGACTGAACCTGGAATCTTCTGCATGCTTACCCACTGAGCTGTGGCTCTTCTCTGTGTGCCTGGAGAGTCAATGCTAGGAAGACTACTGGCCAGATGACAAATCAATTGACTTGGGATTAGGGTTGCCAGGCTCAGGGCCTGAGACTGATCCTGTATCTTTAAGAGAAGAGAAAGTCAGCCAAGTACAGGTGTTCTTGCAACACTGTAATGGGAAAAACCACAAGGTGGAATTCTCCCTTCCCCCTGCACAACTTTTAAAGATACAGGCCCAGCCTCCAAGAGGATCTTTAAAAGTGTGCAGGTGGAAGGGAGAATTCCACCTTGTGGTTTTTCCCATTACAGTGTTGCAAGAAAACCTGCACTTGGCTGAATTTTCTCTTCTCTTAAAGATACAGAATCATTCTTAGGCCCTGAGCCTGGCAACCCTAGTCTGGCTAGCTGTCTGTGCCCAAGCTGGCTACTAGGGAGGATGGGGGAGCGTACAGAAGCATTTGCATGGTTCAGGGCCTGACTGAGAACCAGGAAAGAATGGAGCCCCCGCCTTTATATCGGTTCCTAGTGTGAGCTGCTCCATTGCATCAGCTCTCATACCAGCTCCAGACTTCCTGACTCTGGAAAACAGGCACTCATGTGGACGGCTAGGCAGTGAGCTTCGGAATCTTAAAAATATTGCCCGGCAGAGACATAAACATGCAAAGCCTCGGGATGGATGAATCTGTCAGTTTGGGTTTCTCATTTTTCCAGTCTTCATTTCCGTTCTCCACATTTCCACATCAGTTTGCAAATTTTCTTCTAAAAAGTCCTCGTAAAAATCCATCAGCATTTTGGCACAAATTTCTCCTAACCTATTTGTATGTAATTTTGGCTAAACACAAACAATTTTGCAAAGCAATGTAAAGCATTTGTGTATGCTAGTTTGCACTAATGTAGGCGTCGTTGTGCATACTTTGTCCTTGTACGTGCATTTTTGCACCTCGGCTGGAGAACGGCACTGCAAAATTTGGAGAAGCGCAAGTTTTGAAGGACGACTGTGTTTAGGTTTCCATATTGTTTTGGAAAAAGCACATTAGGCAGGTTGACCTTCAAATGAGAACCGGACGGAATTTCTCCTGCACTCTTAGCCTGTACAGAGAACAAGACTATTTGGGTCCATCTAACCCAAAATTGTCTGCTCAGACTGGCAACAGCTTTCCAGGATCTCTGTCAGAGGGTTTTCTAGAGCTGCTTGCTGAGATCCTTTTAACTGGAGATGCCAGGGTCAAAACCCTGAGCACTTCTGGATGCATGCAAAGCAGATGTAGACTTTTGCTTGCAGGAGCCTATTGTGGGGGTGCTCGCTCCAAGCTGCAGTGCAGATGGGCGAAGCATTCAAGGCAAGGCCTCCAGCTGGGCATAAATATTTAACATGATGATCAACTATTAGGCACTCCCTTGATCAGAATAAATTGCTTTCATTTCCCCCAGGGCTTAGCCGTCTTCAAGTAAGAGGCTCAAAATTAAAACCATTCTGTCCCTTTTATCTGTTTGAGGGGGCCCTTTGCTGCCAACCTGGTCCAACATTAACCACTTCCTCTCTGGCTCTTGACAAAACTAATTTTTTTTGCAATAGCATTCAAATAAGCAAAGATGTATATCCTGCCTTTCTTTTAAACGACGAAGGTGGCTTAAAAAAAAATAAAATCAAAATAAACGTACAACATAAAGAAAATGCAAAGTTTTAAAATTTAATCCAGATCACAAGAATCCCAAACAGCAAGGTGGTATAAACCCAGTGACTAAGACCCTGAGTCAGAGGCTGCAGAATCACCCTCGAAGGAGTCAGTCTGGATTTCTGTCTCTGGGCCTGCTGATGGTGAATGGGGGTGTTTGTGTGGGTGTCACTAAACCCAAAGCTGGCAGGCAAAAAAACCCTGCCCTAGACCTTATACAGACAGATTTTAAGTGCTGTTCATATCATCAAATTGAGTTATTTGCTGGATTGTTACATTTTGACTTGATTTACCCATATTTGATATTGTAATGATGTATTGATTTGCAGCTTTTGTTGCTCTGTTGTGAGCCACTAAGTCATACTGACAGGAGACCTTTAATGGACCTAAGTTAGTCTGAGTGGGGTTAGCATTGGATACAGCCCTAAACACTGAGACGCTTACGAGCACCTTTTCTGGGTACAAAGAACTGATTACCTTTCAGCCTGCCTTGCTGGTTCATTGGCACAGGAAGCGGGCCAGGTGGGAGGCCAGGAAGTGTAGGAGAAATATCCCATTTTCAGGCCAGAGGGTTGGCCTTTTCTAGCTCTTCAAAAGATGGTGGAGCCTAGGAGAGATGGGCTGGAGGAAAGAGGCTCAAAAGGCCTCAGTTCACTTCCAACCTTTCTTGAAGCCCGCGGCTTGCTAAGAGCTCTCCATGGTGCTGAAACACCCAATCTGCCCTGCTTGCTGGGCTCCTCCCTGGGAACAGAACAAGACATGCTGCTCCTAATATAAGACAGACAACAAGCAAAGAGGAGCAGAAACAGCTTCTGATACGTTCCTTCAACATCCCTTCCAAAAGCACTGTGATTGGAAAGCCCTAGGTAAACGACATTCCCTGATTGGAAGCTAGAGCTGCCAGTCACAAAAGTACACTCCTTCTTCTCCCTTTCCACTGCTTGGCATTTTCCTTTTATGGAGAACTTATGGAAGGCCCAAAATACATCAAATTGGGCTTACAAAAGAAAAACAACGACCATCCGAAGGTCCAAGGCAGGTCCAAAATTTCAAGAATAGCTTTAGTTAGGACTGCTTCAGATCAGAGTCACCTTGGTTCAGAGGTGGTCCTTAGTTTTTACCCTACTTTTTTCTCCAAGGACTTCTGGACAGTGTACATAAAAAGAGCCTGGCTGATGAATCAGGTCAAAAGGGGCCCATTTAGTCCAGCATCCTGTTCTCTGTGGTCAACCAGATGCTTATGGGAAGCCCACAAAGAGGTCCTGACTGCAATAGCACTCTCCCTGCCTGTGATCCCCCTGCAACCGGCATCCAAAGGAATACTGCCTCTGACTGTGGCGGTACAGCCTAGCCATCATGGCTCACCCAACAGAGCCTTTTCCTCCTTTATATCCTTATGATCATATATTAACAATTCTGTGAGGTTAGGCTTACGAGATAGTCAACCACAGTTGGCCTTCATGGCTTAACAGTGTTAAGATCCTTGTTCAAAATGGACTTGGACTATGGACAGGTGAAGTGGCCCTCTTAGTACTGAATTCTGAAGCTGTTGTGCAGGGAATTGCTTTGGAACGTCTGCTGGTCTGCTTCATTTCAGGTGTTACCTCCTTGGCTGCAGATGCTGGATGCTATTTTTCTCTCTGATATTGTTATAATTGCAAGTGGATTGCTGTCCAGTTACACAGGTGCATAGGAAACTGCCTTATACCACATCAGGCCAATGGTCCACCTGCTTGTCTATGCTGAGTGGCAGCAGCTCTCCAGAGTTTCAGGCAGGGGACATTTCCAGCCTTACCTGGAGATACCAGAGACTGAACCTGGGACCTTCGGCATACAAGGCAGATGCTACCACTGAGCTATGGCATGCCACTTCACCAAATTGCTACATGGAGACAGGGGTTTGGCGAGGAAAGAGTTAAGAGGGTGGAAAAACAGCATCAACTAGAGATGGAGAACTTGTGGCTCTCCAGGACTTCAACTCCCATCTTTCCTGACCTTTGGCAATACTGGCGTGGCCTGATGGGAGTTGGAGTCCAGCAACCTCTGAAAAGCCACAACTTCCTTACCCCTGGCTTAAAAGGTTTACTACCAGTCAAGCCTGCCAACCTGACTGGGCTATACGTTCCTTCTGTTAGGCAGGAGTGGCTCCCCTTCGGCCCTCCAGATGTTGCTGGTTTACAACTCCCATCATCCCTGACCATTGGCAAAGCTGGATGGGGCTGATGAGAGCTGGAGTCCAGCAACTTTTGGAAGGCCACAGGTTCACCACCCCACTGTAGAGATATTAAACACTATGCAAGCATTAACAAGACCCAGAACTTATAAATATGTATATTGAAAGCAATGTATTATGCAAAGTATTATATCAATTACTAATGAATACTGGTAATAGTCAGAGCTTGGAAAAGTTACTTTTTTGAACTACAACTCCCATCAGCCCCAGCCAGCATGGCCACTGGATAGGGCTGATGGGAGTTGTAGTTCAAAAAAGTAACTTTTCCAAGCTCTGGTAATAGTCCACTTTGTCTAAATGTAGCCTTTATCGGGTTTCTATAGCAAAGTCCTAATTCCTTGGGGGGGGGGGAAATATTTTTGTGTTGAACTCCAATAGCAATGTAAAATAATAAACAATATGGATGGTAATCTTCCCATAGATTTCAAAAATAGTGCTTCTGTTTGTCTGCTTTTTGCAAAAAGGTCACCAGCTCCGCATGAAGCTTCTTAACCATGTCATCATCGGTGGAGGATCTGTCTCTGGCAAATGAAAACCTCCGGTGCCAAATCAATGACCTGAGAGAAACAGTGGCCTGCCTTGATTCTGAGAATCAGGAGCTGCTCAAAGAGAACAGATGCATCAAGGATCACAACAGGAGCCTGCAAGGGACTGCAGATACATTTAAGGCCACGATGGAGGAGATGCAGAAGAAGGTGGAGGATATTAGAGAGAGGATGGACCATGCGAACATGAAGATCCACGAGCTGGACATCCAAAACAAGTCTTTGGTGAAAGCTAATGAGGAGCTCAACAAGGAACTGCATGAGGTGTCTTCTCAGGTGGCCCTTTTCCAAGACTACAAAGCAGCTCAGGAGAAGGACCTTCTAGAGATGCAGAACCTCTCAGCAGAAGTCAAAAAGTACCTGAAGAGCCTGGAGGAGAGGCTGGAGGAGACGGAGCATCACTATCATGCAGAGAAGAGCCATTCCTCCCAGCTGAAGGAGAAGGTAGGGACACTTCTTCAGCTCCGGCAAAACCAGAGGAATGACATCAAAGATCTACAGGCCCAACTGGAGACCTGTGTACAGCAGGCCACAATCTTGAGATTGGACCAGGAGAACAGGGTGCAGATGGGTTCGCTAATGCACGAAATTGTGGAGGCCAAGCTGGTGGATGTTGCTTTGAACAGATCAAAGAGCAGGAAAGCCATGTATTGGCTCTGGAAGTTGGGGAAATTCCTGACCATCCTGGTTCTTGGCTGCATTCTCCTCCTAGTCTTAGCCCTCAGCTACACCTATTTTTTCAATCAGCAATTCATTGCGGAGACTGTCCTGGTGTTTCTTAGCGAACAGAACATCAACAAAATTGTGCAAGGCTTCGCTCACTACCTGACATGGAGAAACGATGGCCTTTTGCCATTTTGAGAGGCAGGCCGTATAGACTTTCCCTGGAGGAGGCCAGATCCGCTCTCTTCCTCATCGTTCTTCCTGCACCTTGATTTTGACACTAGAAATCTATGGATTTAAATACATTGTAGGAATCCAAATAGATGGTTATGGCCATTGCTTCATTCGTATTTAGTTGTGTTTTTACATTGCTGTATAAAATGTTACATTAGTATAGTAAATTCATGAGCAAATGAACACATGACGAATTGTTCGGTTTATCTGTATCAACCCAAAGCCATTTATGGCCACTTTCTCTAACAACCCAACATTTGCTGAAACTGAGGAAAAGGAGAGAAGAAGAAAAAGGGGGTAATTAAAAGTGCAAAATTTCAGCTGGGACATGTTGCTTGTATTTTATATTCAAATGCTGTACAAAAAAATTATCATCATTATTCATTTTATCTCTTACCATTGGTCAGATAACTGACTCCATGTAGGAGGGCAGAATGTGGGAAAACACTGTTACATGTACGGGGGAGCGGGGAGAAATTCAATTCAGCTCACATTTAAAGACAAATCTGACAAATTTGCACTTTCTGAAATAATATCCAGACCAAAACACAGCCATCCTTAGGAATTCACACATCCAAATTTTGCAACACACTTCTTTAACCAAACAATGTTTGCAAAAATGCATATATTATGGGAAATTGTGCATAAATACAAATATATTTAGTGAAAATAACACAGAAAATGCATTATATTAGGGGAAATTGCTTGCAAAAATGGGTACATTATTCAGAACTACATACAAAAATATATTTATTAGGAGAAATTTGCAATAAAATGCTGGAAAACTTTCGTATTTTTTTTTTTTTTAAATCACGCTTTGCTGCAGAAATGTGGAGAACTGAATGTAAGGTTGGAAAAATGAGAAACTGAGAGAACCAAAGTGGACACATCCTTCCATCCCTACATATACATAAAGCTTTTGAAGGCAGAGCAGTTGCTACAACTTTTTTATCTTGACCCCTATGGAGACCTGCAAGACAAAGTTCTGCCAGCCATCATGCATCATGATTTGGACCAGAAAATAGCGTCAATAGCTTGCACAGTTCAAGACTTTAAAAGGAACACTCTTTCACCTCCCGCTCCAGAAAAAAACCCACATCCTTGGAGAACAGGGCCAAGAAGCAATGGATACAGCCCCTGAATCTTTCAGCCTGTTTGTTTATTGATTTATTATGCATAAAAATATTTGAATCCATCGATGAATTGAGAGATAGGTTGGGATATAAGAGCAAACACATGAAAGATTGATTGTTATGTGCCTTCAAGTCGATCACAACTTATGGCAACCCTATGAATCAGCAACCTCCAAAAGCATCTGTCATGAACCACCCTGTTCAGATCTTCTAAGTTCAGGTCTGTGGCTTCCTTGATGGAATCAATCCACCTTTTGTTTGGCCTTCCTCTTCTTCTACTCCCTTCTGTTTTTCCCAGTATTATTGTCTTTTCTAGTGAATCAGATCTTCTCATTATGTGTCCAAAGTATGATAATCTCAGTTTCATCATTTTAGTTTCTAGTGATAGTTCAGGTTTAGCTCATTCTAACACCCAATTAGTTGTCTTCTTTACAGTCCATGGTATCCCCAAAGCTCTCCTCCAACACTACATTTCAAATGAGTTAATTTTTCTCTTATCCGCTTTTTTCACTGTCCAACTTTCACATCCATACATAGAGATCGGGAATACCATGGTCTGAATGATCCTGACTTTAGTGTTCAGTGATACATCCTTGCATTTGAGGACCTTTTCTAGTTCTCTCACAGCTGCCCTCCCCAGTCCTAGCCTTCTTCTGATTTCTTGACTATTGTCTCCATTTTGGTTAATGACTGTGCCGAGGTATTGATAATTCTTGACAAGTTCAATATCCTAGTTGTCAACTTCAAAGTTACATAAATCTTCTGTTGTCATTACTTTAGTCTTCTTGACATTCAGCTGTAGTCCTGCTTTTGTGCTTTCCTCTTTAACTTTCATCAGCATTTGTTTCAAATCATTACTGGTTTCTGCTAGTAGTATGGTATCGTTTGCATATCTTAAATTATTGATATTTCGCCCTCCAGTTTTCACACCTCCTTCATCTTGGTCCAATCCCTCTTTCTGTATGATATGTTCTGCGTACAGATTAAACAAATAGGGTGATAAAATACACCCCTGGCTCACACGCTGTCTGATGGGGAACCAATCGGTTTCTCCACATTCTGTCCTTACAGTAGCCTCTTGTCCAGAGTATAGGTTGTGCATCAGGACAATCAGATGCTGTGGCACCCCCATTTCTTTTAAAGGATTCCATAGTTTTTCATGATCTACACAATCAGAGGCTTTGCTGTAGTCTATAAAGCACAGGGTGATTTCCTTCTGAAATTCCTTGGTCCATTCCATTATCCAACATATGTTTGCAATATGATCTCTGGTGCCTCTTCCCTTTCTAAATCCAGCTTGGACATCTAGCATTTCTCGCTCCATATATGGTAAGAGCCTTTGTTGTAGAATCTTGAGCATTACTTTACTTGCATGGGATATTAAGGCAATAGTTTGATAATTACTGCATTCCCTGGGATCCCCTTTCTTTGGAATTGGGATGTATATTGAACGCTTCCAGTCTGTGGGCCATTGTTTAGTTTTCCATATTGTTGACAATTTTTTGTCAAAATTTGAACAGATTCCATCTCAGTAACTTGTAGCAACTCTCTTGGCATGCCGTCTATTCCTGGTGATTTGTTTCTTCCAAGTATTTTAAGAGCAGCTTTCACCTCACATTCTAACATTTCTGGTTCTTCTTATAGATTATGATGATCATGAAAGTTACTGAATTTCTCACCCACCCTTCACCATAAGGGCCCATATAATATGAAAATGCAGTGTTAAAATCAGTTAAAATAATTAACACTACTCAGTCTCAAAATCATCTGCCTTCATTGTCTCCATTGCAGGAGTTTCCAGATGGCTATTATGACCCCTAATCTCCGTTAATGACTGGGCGCCTGTCTCCTCAGCTGGGGCCCCTCAATGTTGCTCTTTTGAAGAGCTCTTTCAGCTCACTCCAGCCGGAGGATCCCAATTTTTTTTTTTAAACACACACATACAGACCACACCACAATGACAGCTCAGGAAAAAGTGGCTCTGGTTTTTGAGATTAGGGGCTCTTTAGCAGTGCGCTTCGGCAAAGTGGCATGCGTGTAAATGAGAGAGATTTAAAACTGAGACGGCACAACCATATAGGAAATGAATTTGGCTTGGGGAAACAGGCCCAGCAGTAGACCCAAATGGTCTATTAAAAACAAAATTAGATATTTATTAAATATGAAATATTAAACAGGCGCCATCTCTGTTATCTTTTTGCAGCCTATTGAAGACCTTCCTCTTTCAACAAGACTTTTACGTTGAGACCTTATCCCAGTCTACATCTGTGCTGGAATTGCTTTCTAATATATTTTTAAACCTTTTTTAAAAAAAATGTTAACCTTTGTTAAAAAAAGATGTTGTGAAAGCTTTTTTATAAAATGTTTTTAAAGATGTTTTGTTTTAATGTATTTTAAAGTCTGTTTTTATGATGTTTTAAAGTGTTTTCAGTGCTTTTGTTTGCCACCCTGGGCTCCTGCTGGAGGAAGGGCAGGATATAAATCAAATAATAAAATAAATCAGGAAAGCAACTGGGCAGGATTGGGGCGAAGAACTGTGATCAAGTCAGCAGTTCAAAGATCCCATAGGCAAGACACAGTTTTGCCACCTCAAACCCTGTCTCCACCTGCAAGATGGTGAGTTACACGGACCTACCTTAAAAGGTTTTTGGAAGGATTTCACAACGGTGCAGGTGAAGTGCTTTGAACATCTTATATGTGCTGTAGAAATTCATTAGTATATAATGATAGTAATAACAAAATAAGACAGCATGCCAGAGGGACAGAATCCTGTAGAGGGACCATAGCAGAGCAGGAGGAGAGAGAAAAAGAGAGCAGACCTGTTTTTAGAAAGGGCTCCGATGTCAGTGGAGCAGTGAATCCACTCCGGGTTTTAGTCTGAACGTCCAAGGTGCTTTCAGGTGCTGACACCAGAGCCACCAGCCTCCACTTGAAAGGGCCCTTGTGACTTTCAGCAGCCACACAGCAACCAGAAATTCTGCAGCTTTCCCCATCATTGCCTCTGAAGGCCAGGAAAAATCTTTGTATCAGGCATAGAGGCTGAATATGACCCCCCGGGACCGAATATGGTCCTCAGGACTCCCCTCAAGCCCTTTTCAGGCCACACCCCTTCTCCCCAGGCCATGCCCCTCCCTGGCCTTGACTCACACCCTCTTTAAGGGCTTTTGCCTGGCTGCAACGTGTCCTTGAACTCTGAGAATGTTCTTCCTTGCCTGGATGGAGGATGGAGGCGGGCATGGGGGGGGGGGAGAGTTGAAACTTTGGTATGGTTGGGATGTTGCCTAAGGGGAAGATTTGCATCCTTGGCTCCACCCATTTTCTAAGCATCCACAGAGCCGTAGCTTTGGACTGTGGACAAAGATCCTGTGTCAAGCTGGAGTTGTTGGGATGGAATTCAGCTTGTCTGGGGGTTTGTGTGGAAAAGAGGAGACAGAGAGAGGAGTCTCCAGCCTTCCAAGACTGTCTTTCTGATCTAACCTGTGCTGACCTTCCTTCAGGTATGTGTACACTGATAATCGTAAGGTTGTTTACCTGATTTCCTCCTCCTCTTTCTTCTTTGTCCCACCTTGGGAGATGAGACATCTTTCCTTTTGTCTCTCCTGCAGAGATCAAAGAGCAAGCATGGCTTCGCATCTCCAACTTTGAAAAAAATGGAAATGGACTGCCTTCAAGTCGATTCCTACTTATGGCAAGCGGTATCCAGAGGGGGTTTACCATTGCCTCCCTCTAGGGTTGCCAGGCTCAGGGCCTGAGAATGATTCTGTATCTTTAAGAGAAGAGAAAATTCAGCCAAGTGCAGGTGTTCTTGTAAAGATACAGAAGACCTATTGGTTGCCAGGCCTGGCCTCCAAGAGGATCTTTAAAAGTTGTGCAGGGGGAAGGGAGAATTCCACCTTGTGGTTTTTCCCATTACAGTGTTGCAAGAACACCTGCACTTGACTGAATTTTCTCTTCTCTTAAAGATACAGAATCATTCCCAGGCCCTGAGCCTGGCAACCCTACCTCCCTCTGAGGCTAAGAGGCAGTGAGACCCAAAAGGGGGTGCATGTCAAGAATAGCTAAGTTTGGTCAAGCTAAAATGGCTCAACCAGAAGGAATTCTGGGGGCTTTGTTGCAAAGACCTCCGGGATACTCTGTGCTGGGGAAACCCAAGTGTTTTAGTGCCAGACAGCTGCAAATGGCTAATGTCAAGAAGATGCAGCTGAATCCTATCTGTTATCTTTTATCTGCTTCCTAAGATCAAAGTCGGGCGTTTGGGTATTGCAGATCAGGGACCACTTGGTGTGACTGTCTAGCCCTCCTTTTCTTCAAAGAAGGTGATCAGGGAAGGTTTAGCTAACCACAACTAGGGATTTTTCCTATGCATTTCCTACAATGAATGAAAGCTTTCTTGTTTTCCTAAACCCAGAGTCTCAGTGTGATTGTATCCAGGGCAAAGTGTGCTGCATCCTTAGGGATCCTGTCACAGTTCAGCTTCTGCCAGCATCCAGCACAAATCCTAACAAATGCTACCTATCAATGCAGTGCAATTTAAAAATAATAATCTGGGGATGGGGGGGTAATGGGACATTAGAATATCCTATGAGAAAGAGGATCTTCAGAATGTTACTGAGAAGTTGCGCAAAACAGAGAGCTGGACTAGGTAGACGTTTGGCCTGATCCAGCCAGTTCTTATGTTCTTGTTAATGCTCATTACATAAGAACATACAAAGGTGCCTTGTACAAAGTCAAGCCGCTGGCCCATTAAACTGTGTTGTGTACACTGACCTCTACAGTGTTTCAGGCAGACAACTCTCCCAGCTCTACCTGGAGATGATGATGATAATTAGTGGTATTTGTTAGTTGCCTTTTTCACATTGAAATTCAAAGCATCTTACAAAGAAATCTGAAAAACCTATTCGAAAATTGTCTTTATTTTGTATTGACAATACAAAAATATCAAAATATATCAAGCACAACTCAAGAAAAAAAGTACAAGAAATAAATAATTCTCAAAACGATATACAAAATGCAAGTCGAATACAGTACAGCTAGCCTACAATTGGGAGTCATCTAACAAGCATAGTCAATCATTTAATAAACTAAGTAGATAGAAATAATTAGATAATTGAACCTGGGACGTTCTGTATGCAAAGCAGATGTCCTACCACTGAGTTGCGGCTCTTCTCCTAAACAACAGTTTCCATACTCGCATCATACATGAGGATCAACACTACAGCTCTGCAGCTGCCTAGATGTACCACGAACCAAACTAGGGTTGAGGGGGGGGAATGTTTTAAGGCCAGCCTTCCCCAATTTGGTGCCCTCGAAATGTTTTGGACTAGAACTTCCCTCAGATCCAGCCAGCCTGGCCAACGATCAGGGATGATTGGAGTTGGAGTCCAACAACATTTGGAGGTAAAGATAGGGAGAAATTCTTTTAGTTTGCATTTTAATGCAAATCCAGCTAACTGGCACTTCCCAAACCAGTATGTGAACCGAAACATAGCCGTCCTTTGAAACTGGCACTTCTCCAAGTTTTCCAGTGCAATTCTCCAACCAAAAAAAGACCTACCAAAAAATTAATAATTATATATTAGGGAAGATGACACACAAAAATGCTTGTTTTAGAAAAAATAATGTATAAAAATGAGTTATTATAAGGGAAATTGTTTGACCTGTGTACAGAGGGCAAAACTCTGTACAAAAACGTGTGCTTTAAATGAAATGCACATGAAAATGTACATCAATTTTTAAAAAAATAAATACCCAAACCGATGTGGAAATGGGAAGAACTTAACTTAAGAATGGAAGAACGAGAATCCAGGAGAAAGTAAAATTGTCAGATTTATCTATCCCTAGCTGGAGGGCCATCTCTACATTAAAAAGTATTGTTTAACAACAACAACAACAACAATAATAATAAAGTCAGGATCATTCAGACCATGGTATCTCTGATCTCTATGTATGGATGTGAAAGTTGGACAGTGAAAAAAACGGTTAAGAGAAAAATCAGCTCATTTGAAATGTGGTGCTGGAGGAGAGATTTGCACATACCATGGACGGCGAAAAAGACAAATAATTGGATGTTAGAACAAACTAAACCATAACTATCACTAGAAGCTAAAATGATGAAACAGGTGATCATATTTTGGACACATAATGAGAAGACATGATTCACTAGAAAAGACAATAATGCTGGGAAAAACAGAAGGTAGACAAAGAGGAAGGCCAAGCAAGAGATGGACTGATTCCATCAAGGAAGCCACAGACCTGAACTTACAAGATCTGAACAGGGTGGCTCATGACAGATGCTATTAGAGGTTGCTGGTTCATAGGGTCGCCATAAGTCGTAATCGACTTGAAGGCACATAACAACAACAAGTCAAAAGCCTAATACTTACAAGCCAAAATGGCTTCTAAGTGGTTTACAAGTTTAAAGTCAATTATAAAGTCCATACATGATTAAAATACACAGTAAAACAACCCCATCAAAGCATTAAAAACATACATAATTTTAAAATGCAAGAAAACAAGCCAGCAAAAAAGCATAACAATGAAAACAGTTAAAAAACATGTAAAACAATGAGATCACAAGCCTGACTTCAGGAGAACGCTTCCCTACACAGGTGCATCTTCAAGAGCCTGCGGAACAGCAGCACTCATATTGCATCTGTACGCAGGCCATGGCTGCAGGGAGGAGGGAAGGAAGGTGGGTGCAAAGGGGTCATCGGCTCCTGCGCCGGAGGATGGTCACACAACCGTGGTAACTGGTGCATTGCTGAAGAGGCGGCTCGGGTTCCACCACTCCGGTTTCTACATCGAACGCAAACACTTTGTCCGTGCTTTCCCCATGTCCATCCCTGCCCCCAAGGATGTAGATCTTGCCATCGCACACGGTTATGCCACAGCTCTCCTGAAGGAAGAGGAACAGGTCAGAAAGAGAAGGGATCCAGGCCTATAGCTATTCAGCAGGCGAGGGGGAGGCCTGGGTCTGGTTGGTGGGGCCAGATCATTATCACTCCCACCATTCACAGGCACAAGAACCCAGGCAGCTGCCTTAAACTGAGTCAGACCATTGGCCTATCTAGCACAGTGTTATCTGCACTGACTGGCAGCAGCTCTCCAGCATTCCTGAGAGGGTTCTCTCCCAGCACCAACTGGAGATGCTACTGGGGCTTGAACCTGGGACCATCTGCACGCAAAGCAGATGCTCTGCCATGGAGCAGCGGCCCTTTTCCCCAACAGGCCTAGCTTAACTGGTGGGTCAATCACCTGGCATCACAATGACCTTTGGGGAAAGGCCGTAGCTCAATGATAGAGCATCGGTTTTGCATGCAGAAGGTCCCAGGTGCAATCCCAGTAGGGGCTGGCAGAGACTCCTTGCCTGAAAGCCTGGGAGCCACTGCCAGTCAGTGTTGACAGTAGTGAGCTTTGTTGTTGTTGTTATGTGCCTTCAAGTCGATTACAACTTATGGCGACGCTATTAATCGGAGACCTCCAAGAGCATCTGTGGTGAACTACCCTGTTCAGATCTTGTAAGTTCAGGTCTGTGGCTTCCTTTACGGAATCAATCCGCCTCTTGTTTGGCCTTCCCTTTTTCCTGCTCCCTTCTGTTTTCCCCAGCATTATTGTCTTTTATAGTGAATCATGTCTTCTCATGATGTGTCCAAAGTATGATGACCTCAGTTTCATCATTTTAGCTTCTAGTGACAGTTCTGGTTTAATTTGTTCTAACACCCAATTATTTGTCTTTTTTGCAGTCCATGGTATCTGCAAAGCTCTTCTCCAACACCACATTTCAAATGAGTTGATTTTTCTCTTAACCACTTTTTTCACTGTCCAACTTTCACATCCATAGAGAGATCGGGAATACCATGGTCTGAATGATCCTGACTTTAGTATTCAGTGATACATCTTTGCATTTGGGGACCTTTTCTAGTTCTCTCACAGCTGCCCTCCCCAGTCCTAGCCTTCTTCTGATTTCTTGACTATGGTCTCCATTTTGGTTAATGACTGTGCCAAGGTATTGATAATCCTTGACAAGTTCAATGTCCTCATTGTCAACTTTAAAGTTACATCAGTCTTCTGTTGTCATTACTTTAGTCTTCTTGACGTTCAGCTGTAGTCCTGCTTTTGTGCTTTCCTCTTTAACTTTCATCAGCATTCGCTTCAAATCGTTACTGGTCATTACTGGTACTGAGCTAGATAGACCAATGGCCTGACTCAGTCATAAGGCAGCTTCCTGTGTGCCCTATGACATCAGGTCTTCATAGTACTTATATTCTTCTTTGTACGTATTTCCCTTTTGTAGTGTTGTGTTTAATCTATGTTTACTAGATTTTTGTCCTATTTGAATTTATCATGTTTTGAAAACTGACTTTTCTCCCCTGCCCCAAAATGCTTTGTATTTTGATATTTTCAGTGTTTGTGGCAAGCGCCTTTGCGCACAGCGCACTGTGGGAAGGTGGCATGAAAACAGACTCAATCAATCAGTCAGTTCATCAATTAATCAATCAGATGACCTTTCCCCTCCCCCTACCTGCGGGGGTCATGCAGAGTGTTTTGCAAAGCACTGCACAAGGCGGCTGTTTGTGTCAGATATTCCAGATGGCGTCGGAAACAACATTAGATAGAAAAAAGGGGAAGACTGAGAATTAGTGTGTAATCCTGTACATGCTTACCTGGAAGTAAGTTCCTTTGAACACAGTGGAATTTACTTCTAAGTAAACACACTGTTGGATTGTGCTGCTTCTGAACAGTAAGCTCCACAGAACTTACTTCTGAGTAAACATGCTTAGGGTTGCACTGAGACTAGGCCAATAAATAAATAAGTAAATGATTTGGATGGGGCCCACTGGGGCTGCCTAGCAAGGATCGCCAGTGTGGTGCCCATAGGCGCCAGTGCACACACCAGCACTTCCTGTGGTGCCTGCAGAAGGTCTCAATAAATATCCCATAAAAGAACCACCATGCAAGAGAGACTCTTTGCTCTCCCTACTCAGTTCCTGCTTGCATTGACTCAGCCTCTTCTCCACTGGACCCCGCTCCCTGAAACACTGGATGCCAGGACTGAATGCCCACCCTCTCATGTGTTTTGAATGGGAGAGGAGCAAAGAACTTCTTCCTGTAAGTGAGCCCCATGGTGACTGGTGTAGGTCCCTTTGTCCCCACTGATGGCTGATGCGGAGGGCATGCCCACATTAGTTTGTGGTCCTGTCTCTTTTTCTGCTCTTTTAAATGTGGCAACCATTATGCCACACCCCCTCATGGCAGCCATTTTCTGTTACATCAAGCACACCACCATGACCACCATTTTGTGACTGGCACCCACGGAACTTTCTCAAAATTCCAGGTGGGCTTACTGGTCCAAACAAAGATGGGCAACCTCTGGCCTACAGAGTAGCGAGGTCCTAGACAGGCCCTGAAGAAAAGCTGACAGAATTTGTAGCTGCTGCAGTCCACACTCATCCTGAACTTAAGGCCTCATGACCATCTCCTTACTAGAGGTACAGGAAGAGATGCCACTTCGCTCCAGGAGTCCTTCTGGGGGTTGAAGCTGAAGATTTTACTCAGGAGTCCTCCAACAACATAAATCAAGTTGTCCAAAGTGATGGCACAGATGCATCGCTGGTTGAAAGGGGCAGGAGACAAAAGGCTCCACTTATCCTCCTCGGGATCATAGCATTGTACCTGGGGAAACAAACAGCCAATCAACTACAGAGGCTGAGCGCTGGTTTAGCATCTCAGGTACATCTCCAGCTTGGATGGTCAATAATGCTTCCATCCTTGAAGTGCATAGAACATAGAGCTGGAAAACACAGAGGTTAACCAAAATCATCAAGCAGCTGGATGGAGCAACTGCCCTCTGAGGAGCAGTTACAAAGTTTGGGGCTTTTTAGTTTAGAATAAGAAGGTGGATTTGGGGATGATGATGACAGGGGCATATAAAATCATACATGGTATGGAGCAGCCTTCTGGTATTCTCCAGATATTTTGATGTACAACGTGCTGCAGCCAGAATGTTAACTGGGGCTGATTACAGGGACCATACAACTCCCCTGTTAAAAAAGCTCCACTGCCTGCCAGTTTGTTTCCAGACACAATTCAAAGTGCTGATGCTGACCTATAAAGCCCTACACGGCTTGGGTCCAGGCTATTTGACAGATCGCATCGCCCTCTATGTGCCTGCCCGGACCCTGAGATCTTCAGGAGAGGCTCTTCTTTCAATACCTACATCCACACAAGTACAACTAGTGGGAATACGAGATACGGCCTTCTCGATGGTGACCCCTAGGCTTTGGAATTCTCTCCCTAGGGAGATAAGAATGACCCCTTCCCTGCAGTCCTTTTGCGAACAGTTAAAAACTTTCTTATTTCAGCAAGCCTTTGATTCCGAAGGCGGCCAAGGATAGGCCCAAAAGGATGTTATATTGTTCTTGTCAGTTTATTTTTTCATTATTCTGATTTTATGATTATGTTTTTTAATTATTAGAAACAGTTTAATGCTATTTTAAACTAGAGTTCATTTTTAATTATATTTGTTTATACTTATGCATTTTAATTGTATGTGTCTTATAAATGGAAGCCGCTGTGAGTTCCAATTTGGAAAAACGGCGGAGTATAAATAAAGTTAATAAAATAAATAAATAAATATATCTTCCATCAGCCCTGACCATGGACCATGCTGGCTGGGGCTGATGGGAGATGTAGTCCAAAACTCAATAGTGTACTTTTGGACTGCCTTCAAGTCAATCCCAACTTACGGTGACCCTATGAATAGGGTATTTATGGTAAGTGGTATTCAGAGGGGGTTTCCCATTGCCTCCCTCTGAGGCTGAGAGGCAGTGACTGGCCCAAGGTCACCCAGTGCGCTTCATGGCTGTATGGGGATTCGAACCCTGGTCTCCCAGGTCATAGTCCAATACCTTAACCACTACGCCACAGCTCTCAAGTGTACTTTTATGAACCTTTAATACATCTGTATTGCAGGGGTTGGGGTGTTTTGGAAATACATATATGAGTAATGTTATTACGGTAAGCATGGTCACAGTTAATTGCATATGAATTAAAAATGAATAGGGAAAAATGTTTGAAGTAGAGACAATCTGGCATTCTGCATTGGAGAAGACTGGGGAGGGGGATGGGAAACAGATTAAAGAACCAAAGAGTTGATGCTATAAGAAAAATGCTTGCACTGTTATCTTGGGGAATTATAGCCAAGTGGCTATTAAGAAATCTTGTTGGTTTTAAATAACGCTATCTGTGATGAATTGGTCAAAGGTAATGCATTTGACAATCAAATGATTATGAACTTAGAAACAGTGGGTTTGGATTTGCCAGGAGTGAGAGTATCATCACTTTGAAGGTACATGTGCAGATCTGATCCAGGGGAAAGCTGGTATGCAGAAAGTTGAAACAGAGAAGTCCTCCTCTCTCACATTTTATGCTGGAACCCAGGGACATCCAGTTAAGCTGAATAGTGGGAGATTCAGGACTGCCTAAAGAAAGGACATTTTCACACAGTGTGTAGTTAAACTATGGAATTTGCTCCCCCAAGAGGCAGTGATGGCCACCAGCTTGGATGGCTTTCAAAGAGGATTAGAAAAATCCATGGAAGGTAAGGCTAGCAGAGGCTACTAGCCATAATTTATTTATTTATTACATTTCTACCCCGCCTTTCTTTTCTTGATAGAAACCCAAGGCGGCTTCCATATGGTTCCCAGGCAATCTCCCATCCAGGCACTGACCAGACCTGACCCTGCTTAGCTTCAGCAGCGTGCTGGCCTCATGTGCCTTCAGACTATAGCCTGGACATGTTCTCCTTCCCCACTGTTGGTGAAATCACAAGTGGGGTGAGAGTGCTGTTGCATTCAGATCCTGCTTGTGGGTTTCCCATTGGGGCATCTGGTTGGCCACTGAAAGAGGAGAATGCTGGACTTGATGGGCCTTTGGCCTGATCCAGCAGCCAGGCTCTTCTGATGTTCCACTTCTTACCAATCTTCTCACTCTCCAGAGGAAATGTGCTTTTCAACTTGCATAACCTTTCCTTTTCTGCATTCCTTCCAAAGCGAATTCATATTAATGGCAAGAACTGATATATCCTCTGTATAGCAATAATATTCATTAAATGTGTGGGTGCAGCTTCTGCCACAATCACACAGAGGGATGCGTGCCAACTTTCAATCACACACAGTTACCTTCCAAACTCTTCAGGGAAGAGAAAAAGAAAAGCTCCAGGCTTAATTTATAGCCAGACATCTGGTGACGGTTAAGCTAAAGATGATACCATTGAAAAGTAAACATGAAGTAGCTGGTTATCATTTGTGATGAGCCACAGATCAGTGGTCAGGCACATGCTATGCGTGTAAAATGTCCCAGGCTCAATAAAAAGAGCCTGCTGGATCAGGCCAATGGCCCATCTAGTCCAGTGTGCTGTTCTCACAGTGGCCAGCCAGGTGCCTATAGGAAGCACACATGCAAGACGTGAGCACGACAGCAACTCTGCCCCTTCTGAGACACAGCAACAGGTATTCAGAAGCATGCTATCTCCGGCCGTAGAGGAAGAGAATGGCCATCGTAGCTAGGAGCCATCTGTTGCAGAACTGACCATTTGTCATACAAGTGAACGTTTGGCCTTCATGCAGCTTGACATTCCCAAGACGACAGATTTTGCAATTGCTGCCCCAGTTCAAAAGATTACTCTCTAAGTTCAGATTAATTTCTGTGCTGCAAAGCAGTGCCCTTCTGCCCTTTACGTTAGTGGTGCCATTGCATTCCTCTTTTTCTATAACATTCCATTACCCAGAGCTTGGAAAAGTTACTTTTTTGAACTGCAACTCCCATCAGCCCCAGCCTGGCTGTGGCTGATGGGAGTTGTAGTTCAAAAAAGTAACTTTCCCAAGCTCTGCCATTGCCCCATGGGTCATCAACATGGTGTCCGTGGACACACATGTGACCAGAGAGTCATTTCCTGGCACCCCCAGGGCCCCATTCCTCTGCTGAAATTAGGCTTGAACAATTCCTTCTTTAGCCAATAGAAGGCTTTTTTCAACCCTAACTGGGACTTGGGGGCAATTTCAAATGTGGTATAACTGGGGAGAAGACAGTTGCAACACACATGGAGCACCCACAACAATTCTTCTAGTTTGCACAGGTGCCCACAGGCCCCAAAAAGTTGTCAACCCCTGCATTACCTTATCTGTGTTAGTGCTGTCGTCCACGGCACCTCCAATCACATACAGCTTGTCAAGACATGGGATGACGGCTGCCGAACTCACGGCCTTTGGCAGCGGGGCGACCGCCGCCCAGCGGTTTGAGAAGGCATCATAGCATTCCACACTGGCCAGGCGGTCAAAGCCGTCATACCCGCCCACTGCATAGATCTGCCAACAAGAACAGGAGAGAATACATTCTAGATATCTAACCTTACGAGCATGCAAATAGGATGTAAAAGGGGGTGGTAGTGTGCTTGAGTGGTCAAAGCATCAGACTAGGACCATCGATATGGGAGTTCAAATTCCCACTTAAGCATGAAGCTCACGCTCAGCCTTTCCCAGCCTTTGGGTCCACAGATGTTGCTGGACTACAACTCCCATCAGCCCCAGCCAGCAAGGCCAACAGTCAGGAATTATGGGAGCTGTAGTCCAGCAACAACTGGGGACCGACCAGTTGGGAAAGGCTGCACTAGATGATTTTAGCCCAGGGGTGGAGACCCTAAGACCTAGGCCCCAAATGTTTTTTTTATTTTTATTTATTTAATTAAGCTTATATACCGCCCGACTAGCAACAGCTCTCTGGGCGGTGAACATTAAAAATACAATAAAAATAACACAAAACTGTACACAAAACTGTACAGTCTAAAATCAAAATATAATAATTTAGAATTAACAGGAATTAAAATGCCTCAGAGAAGAGAAAGGTTTTAACCTGGCGCCGAAAAGATGATAGTGTCGGCGCCAGGCGCACCTCCTCGGGGAGACCATTCCATAGTTCGGGGGCCACCACTGAGAAGGCCCTAGATCTTGTCACCACTCTCCGGGCTTCCCTATGAGTCGGAACCCGGAGGAGGGCCTTCGTAGTAGACCGTTGTGTACGGGCCGGTTCATATCGGGAGAGGCGTTCCGACAGATATCGTGGTCCCGCGCCGTATAAGGCTTTATAGGTAAGTACCAACACTTTGAATCTGGCCCGGAAGCATATTGGAAGCCAGTGCAACCGGGCTAGCACAGGTGTTATATGCTCAGACCGCTTAGTTCTTGTTAGCAGTCTGGCCGCCGCATTTTGCACTAGCTGTAGCTTCCGAATCGTCTTCAAAGGTAGCCCTACGTAAAGCGCATTGCAGTAGTCCAGACGCGAGGTTACCATAGCATGTACCACTGATGAGAGGTCCTCCTTACTCAGATAGGGACGTAGCTGGGCTACCAACCGAAGTTGGTAGAACGCATTCCGGGCCACCGAGGCTACATGAGCCTCAAGTATGAGGGAAGAGTCTAAGATGACTCCCAGACTACGCACCTGTTCCTTTAGGGGGAGTGTAACCCCATCCAGGACAGGGTATATATCCACCATCCGATCAGAGAAACCATCCACCAACAGCATCTCAGTCTTGTCAGGATTGAGTCTCAGTTTGTTAGTTCTCATCCAGTTTGTGGCCCTCCAAGCCTCTTTGCCTGGCCCCCAGGACTCTCCAGAGGCTCCTCCTCAGCCATACTCCTTCTCCCCAGGCCACTCCCCTCACCGGCTCTTCTCCGTGCCCTCCTTGAGTAATCCCTTCTCTCGCTTTCCTGGATAGAGGCCAGAGAGGAGGATATGTAGAAACTGGCCTCCTGTACAAAGGTACACTTTACATTAATTGCTTACAGGGCCAGTACCAAGCATACCGGGACCCTTGGGCACCAGTCTGCCCCAGGCCCCCCTGCACACCCCACCTACCTTTTCCTTGAAGTAAACACTGGCTTTGCTGTATCCGCATGCCTGCCATCAACCAAGATGGCGGGCGAGGCTTCCCTAAGGGGATGATGCCTCCACCTCCATCTTGGCTGATGGCAGGCATGTGCGCCCTAGGGGCCCTCAGCCAGGGCCTGACCTGGCCGCCTTCTGGCATTGGCCTTCATTGCTTGGAGCCCACTTTGGCCTCTGGCCCTGCCCACCACTGGCATGTGGCCCCCAGAAGATTGCCCAAAAGGGAATTGGGGGGAGCAAGAAGTGTGATCAGAGTTTAAAGACACATTCCAGCCAAGCAAAAACACTCAAGCACGGTACACAGGAGGGCCAGTGAAGACTGCCTAGGGAAAGGGGATGTGGCCTGGAGAGAATCCCAAGGGCCGGACAGAGAGTCCCAAGGGCCAGTCACATTCAGGCCCAGGCATGAGATTCCCCACTCCTGATTCCAAGCATTCCTGGTAAAGAGAAGGGTGTACCTTTCCCAGGAGGGTAGCCATCTTGTGCCTCCATCGGCCTTTCTGCAAGCAGGCGACCCTCATCCAGACATTCAGCTGGGAGCTCAACATCCAAACATCTCCACTGTTGATGTGGCCTCCTTCAAAAGTAAACACAGTACAGCTGCGTAACTCCGGAACCAAATGATTTAAGCAGGAGTTAGATTAAATATTGTGGACAGGGGGAGGATTCAGAGCAGGGGAAGGCAAGATGGTGCCCTCCAGATGTTGCTGGACTACAACCCACGTCATCCCTGACCATTGGCTGCACTGGCTGTGGCTGATGGAGGGCACCATTTTGGCAAAGTCTGCTCTAAAGAGACAGAAAGCTGGTTTGGGGCTATGCAAGCATCCTTACGAGCTGTCTTCCCAGAGGCCTGGTATGGGAGCAGTGGACTTTGTTGGAGCAAATACGTTGTGGCCTCCACCTCTTCTCATCCTGTACATTTGTAAATAAATGCAAATATTGCAACACACCAGTAATCCTCCAGTGACCTCCTTCCAAGGGAAATCAAGCCCGGGTAAATGCTGTTCCCTTGGAAATTCTCACTACTCAGAGAAGAGGGGTTGGCCATCACTTATACTAAGTTCATCAGCAGTCCATCTAACTCTGTACTATATATTAGAAATGGCACCATGGGATGTTCTTTCTCATTTCCTCTTTCAGCTCTGTGTGCTCAAATTAATTCTACTGGATTCCACATTTACCCAGATCCCCTGGAAAAGTGAAGTGGGGTGAGAACACTTTCTCTCTCTCTCTCTCTCTCTCTCTGTATTGATTGGGAGAGGGTGACAGAAGTGACCAGAAGTGATGGTGCCCATAGCATTCACTCAGAAATCCAAATGTGTCCACAGGCTGAGAAAGTTTGGGGACTGATCTAATACTGATCCAATACAGGATGACCTGGGGCTGACTCAGTCCAACTCCAGGCCCTGAATTGAATGGGGGGGGGCTGTGCACAGTGCACATACCCCCCCCCCATTTTGACAGCCCTGGATCTCCCCAGGTGAATCTAACCTGGCTTCCTCAGCCTGATCTGGCCAAATCCTGGGTCAACTTTGATT
Organism: Rhineura floridana; assembly: GCF_030035675.1. NCBI lineage: Eukaryota > Metazoa > Chordata > Lepidosauria > Squamata > Rhineuridae > Rhineura > Rhineura floridana. The sequence goes on from NC_084484.1 coordinate 181,794,187, forward strand.
CAGTGTGGGTTCCATGTTTTGGCCAGATCCAGTGCACAGCCCTACTAGAAAGGTTGGTAACCCCTGACCTATGCATTATGGGAGAGAGGCACAGAATATATATGCCTTCAGGGAGGCAGAAAACGTATAGTTCCATCCTCAGCAAACCTGGCTGTCTCCCATGACATCTACCGAGATCTTCTCAACCTCCGGGCCGGCCATCCTGAGACAGGGAGGAGGCTAGTTCTGCAGCCATCTCACCTGATACGTATATGTCATTTTTCAGTGCACAGGCAGCAAACTCTGATTTGGTATATCCAGGCACACTAGAGAGCCGCTTCCACTGCCTGCTTTCAGGGTGGAAGATATCCACAAAGGGAAGCTTCAAGAGGCCTTTCTTATCACAGCCTCCGATCACAGCTATCATCTCCGCTAACTCCATGAATCTGGAATAAGAAAAGAAATCCATTTAGTCTCAGGGCACAAGGAGACCTAATGGCACTATAGCCTGAACCAGGCTGTGCCAAATCCGCAGGAAGTGGGGGCTTCCCTGCCACTTAAGACCCGTGCTAGGAGCTAGGAGGCCTTTAGTGCTGATGACACTCAGTGCTCAACAGGAAGGAATTTTAAAAGAGCAAAACCAGCAAGTAGGAAGCTACTAATTAAAGGCACAGTAGCTCTGGAAAGCAACAATGCTTTGAGAGAACACATGAGAAAGGCTGGCTTTGAAGGCAGTAGCATTTTAAGGGCCACATACTAGATCTTGATTTAAAAGAAAAGGTAGGATGAGAACACAAGGAGTTAAAATAAAAGAGCAATTGTTCTAGACATGTTTTTCCTGTATTGTGAAATCGCTTCAAGATGTTTCATAGGAAACCAATCCTAAATGAAATCAATTATTACCAGCAGCAGTAGTAAAAATACGTCTAGCACACTTTTTGTTAGCGCTCAATAAATGTTAATTCATTCTGAGCCGCCTTGGGTTCATGGTGCAGAAAGACAGGATAGAAATCACTACAATTAAATCACAGACACTTTACCTTCTAGGCCTAGACCGTTGAGAGCTGACCTCTGCGCCTAGAATGTAATACTTGCGGGCTTCTTGCAACAAAGGCCTGCACTCCTTGGATTCCTGGATGAGCTGGTCCATCTCCACCTTTTCCACGAAATAGACGGGGTCCAACAAAGGGAGCCGCACCCATTGGAGCAGATCCTTCAGGGTCCCTTTCCTGGCCGCCACATCATGGCGCACCCACCGCATCACCGCCGCAAAGACCACTTCCTCCTTCGGGACAGCCAGCCACTCGCTCGACAGGAAGGCCTCGAGCGTCTTGGCATCCAGCTGCAGGAATTCCTCATGACAAGAGACCTCCGTGAAACCCTCCAGCATCAACCCCTTGCTCTTCTCGGCCAGGGACGAGATGGAGAAGGAGTCGGCGAGCCTCAGGAAGCGCACGCAGTTGCAAGGGCGGAGGTGGCCTTCCAGGAAGGCGGCACAGGCATCCTTGAGCCTGGAGATCTGCAGCAAGCTGGATGCCTCCAAGAGTCCCTCCACGTTGTCTTCCCGGATGAGGACCTTCCCTCCGTACATATAGTCCAGGGCAAGGCTCATGCTGGGCGCAGAGATCTCACGGAAGCTGACAGTGCCTTGACAGCCTTCCTTCAGCCCCCCGGCAAACATAGCCTGGAAGTAAGTGCTGCTGGCAGACAAGGTGGCCCGGTGGCAAGGAAACACCTGCCCCTCCATCAGAAGCACCACATCGGTGAAGACGCCCTCCTGCCGATAGCTGTTGAGAGTCCTGAGGATCTGCTCGGCGTGGCACGACCCGCTGCAGAGTTTCACGTGGAGTTTCCTGTTGCCTTCTTCCAGAGACGCGCCGTGATCAGTGTCACCTGTCCTGTCATCAGATTCTGCTTGCATCCTGATTCGGAACACAACATTAGAACACAGGAAGAGCCCTGCTACATCAGACCAAAAGGCCTGTCTGGTTCAAATCTGTTTCCCCACAGCTGGCCAATCGGAGGCCTCCGGGAAGCCCACAAGTAGGGCATGAAGGCACCAGCCCTCCCCTGTTTGTTCCCAGCATCTAGGACTAAGAGGTACATTGCATCTGACTGTGGAGGCTCCATTTAGGTATCATGGCCGACAGCTATAGGAAGCGGGTTGGGAAAACACCCTGAACCGATTAAAATGGATCTCAAATTACTGTCTCCATTCAGTTTCCCGTCCACAAGGCTGTGTGTGCTTTAAAAAAAACCCCAACCTCTGTTCTGCACCGTTAGATTATTTGGACCACATTAAAAGATGTAAAGTAGCAGTATCATTTATTCTCTACAATTTATTCTACCTCTATTTGTCCCATTGAGGGGCAAAGAGGATCAGAAGGCACTAATCAATGCAAATCATCATCCTTATCCTCCTGCTTTTGGATATTTGAAAATATTGCCACATACTTTCAAGTTTACAAGTTTTAGAACCATGAGGACTAGGAACTTGCTTATGATCTGGCATTATGCTTCGTCATGAAGACATAGTGTAATTCCAGGGTATTCTGCAGGGGGAAATGGTGGCTGGCAATGCTCAGGAGCCTAGGAGAGATCTAGTGAGCTTTACTTCACAACCCACAAAATTCACCTCCAGCCAATGCAAAACAGTTTGCATTTGAACTCCTCCCAAAAGGTTGCCAAAAGTTCAACTTACTGAACTTTCAGCCTGTGCTTACCTACAATAGCTCATTATTAACAAAGAATGCCTTTTCCTGACCCTAGACTGACCACGGTTCTAATATTAATCATCATCATCATCATCATCATCCTCCCAGTAGGAGCCCAGGGCGGCAAACAAAACACTAAAAATACTCTAAAACATTTTAAATGCAGACTTTAAAATATATTAAAACAAAACAGCTTAAAAACATATTAAAACAAAACAGCTTTAAAAACATCTTTTTAAAAAAGCTTTAAAATCATCTTAAAAAGCAATTCACACATCCCCCTTGTCTGCTAGCGTTGTTTCATTTGCTGTCCCATGGGGCTAATGGCTGATAAGGGGGCAGCCACACTTCACACTGTGGAGTGGAGAGCAACCCTTCCTCCCTTGATCCAGGAGTCATTCTATCTCCTTCCTCCATCTCCCGAACTCAAACTTCAAAATCTTCATAGAGCAGCTTATCAAGCAAAAAGAAGAAGAGGAGGAAGAGAAGAATAGATATTTCATTGAGGACTAACAGCATGATTTGCCAAAGAAAGTCTGAACCATCTGTGCATTTCCCTACAAATCAGAAGATTTTACTTTCCCATTCAGGCATAAATTTGCCTGCATGTTCACTGTTGCACATCTTGCTTCTGAAAATGTAGGCAGTTTGGGGACAGCAAAATGGCAATACACACATGATGGTTTCCAAACAAAAGAGGTGACAGCCTGCCAAACAGGTAAATCCAGCAGGAGAATCAATTCACTAAATGCCAAAAGAGCAATATTAAGAGTAAAATAGTTATCATAGCCGCGGAGTATTTATGCTTGGAAGAGAGACTACGTTTTAGCATATTTTGTATCCTACCCTTGATCTCATGACTCCAGGGCAGCATTCCTTGGATAACCCATTTCACCTTCATAGCCACATGAAGTGTTTTAGGCTGAGACACAGCCCAGGAACAGAGGAAGCTCCTTATGCTGAGCCCAGCGATTGAGCCATTGAGCTCAGTATTGTCTGCACTGACTGGCAACAGCTCTCTGGGCCCTGACTGCGAGTCTCTCCCAGCCCTATGCAGAGACGCCAGGAATTGAACCTGGAACCTTCTGCACTCAAGGCAGATGCTCTCCCACTGAGCTCTGGTTCCCTCTCAAGGACGCATTGCTTTGAGACTCCGCTGAAAAGGGTTCAAACACCTTCATGCCAAATCGCTGCTAAGAGATGGCTCAGTCTTATTGTAGGGCATTTCCCCTAAAAAGCCAAGCAGGTTGCCTTCGCATCACCTCAGAGATGCTTGATGGCTAAGCAGGGATTTGAACCCAAGTCCTCCAGCTGACAGCCTGCCTTCTAGTCACTCAGCAGAGCCCACTCCTGTGCAGAACTGCCATAGCTCAGTGGCAGAACATCTGCTTTGCATGCAGAAGGTCCCAGGTTTAATCCCCACTGGCCCCTCCAGGCAGGGCTGGGAGATGGATCGTGCCTGAAACCCTGGGGAACTGCTGCCGGTCAGTGCAGACAAAAATGAGCTAGATGGACCAATGGTCCGACTGAGTAGAAGGCTTCCTGCATTCACTTGCCCACAGTAGCATAGTGGCAGATTCAGAAGTGCAGGGTCCCTTCATGATAATCACAGCCCCTCCCTCTTTTTTTGCTGCTGGGTTGAGAATGAGAGCCTTGTTAATGCCTCCTCCTACAACGGCAGACATCCCTAGGAGACAATAAGCACAAAAGAGGAGATTGTTAGCTAATGAAAAGAGTCTTCTCAATGGCCAACTCACCTCCTTTCAACTCTGATTGGATCTGATCAGCAGGAAAGGACGAGGAAGAATGTTAGAAGACTCTTCTCAGTGGCTAACACACTCCGCTTTCATGCTGATTGGCTCATAGGATGCTGGAAACATAGGGCCCATCCTCCCAAAAAATCAAGTATAAGACCCCCTGAGACCCTGGACGACTGCACCACTGCTTGCCCAGTCTCTCTCCTCAAAGGTGCTTTTCCATTTGTTTGGGATACTCACTTGTTAGGGTCCCAGAATAGCCCCAGTCACCTGGAATGGAAGGATTTCACAGCTCAGGTGTTGTTCCTGCAAGCACATCAGGCCACCCTTCGCATCCTGGCTCCAGCACCCCGACTGCCGTAAACTGCCAACGAAAAACTGAGTCCGCTTTCTTTGGCTTGAGCTGGACCAAAACAAAAAGCCTCCAAAGGCCGGAAGCAAGAGCCGAGCAAACGCTGCTTTTGTTCCTGGCGTTTATGACGTGCCTGGAGGATTCGCTTGGCGTTCGCTGCAGCTGCCAATTAACAGCACACGCAGAAGGAATCCCCCGCCACTGCAGAAGGGGGGGGCATGAAAACAGGGGCGGGAAGGAGATTGCACCCCGGGGGACAGCTTAGGGGCAACAGCCCATCTGGAAAACCAATCGGGGCCCAAAGGGAGCTGTCCATTTGATCAAGACCCTTGCAAAATTGCACTAAAAAAGAAATTACGAGTGGAATCGCCCAGCTTCAACCCATTGCACAGTGGCTCTAACAATACAGAGGCCCAGTTATCTGTAGCCTCCCATCACCTCCCCTGAGCCAGATCACGAAACAATTGTGGGATTGTTAAAATGCTGGACTCTCTCAGTGCCAGTTGTACAAACAATACTGAGCATCTGTATAGGGCTTTTCAAGGATGTAAAGCGTTTCCTGGATATCAATAATGCTGTGATCCTCACAACAACCTTGTAAGGTAGGCCAGCATCATTAAGCTCATTTTGTTATATGCAGCAGACAAGAGACAAACGCTTAGGGAGTGGGGCTCATTGAAGGCCACAGGGACTTTGTGGCAGGTTGCAGGATTCAAAGCATTTTCCAATTCGTAGTTCAGCTGTTTTACCCACTGCACTAAACCACCAGCAGTGCTCTCTCCAGATGGCCTTAGAGCTGCCAGGTGTGTTGGAGATGCTGCCTGTCTTAAAGAAGCCACTAGGTCAGTGCAGGGTCCTGAGATCCCCCCCCCGGGGGGCATACACAATGACTCTCCTTAAAACCTTCAGCTCAACTTCAAGACTCCAGCTCAACCCTTCATTGGTTGAAACTCAATTAATAAACAAACAAACCCTTTCTGGTTTTACATGTTGTGTTAAGGCCTCCTTCCATCTTCAGTCAAACACCAAAAAGCAGCCGGGAAATTGCAGCCACTAAGTCTGATTAAAAATAGCTAAGCCCATGGCAGTGGAAGGTGGAACCTCGCTCATTTTCTGTGCTCTTTGGGGTTTCCAGCAAAAGATCCCTGAGACCTCCACACTCCTCCTGTCCTTGGTGGGCAGGTTTCTGCCCCCCCCTTCAACTGCTGAGAAAGAGGGGGGTTACAACAACCCTGCAATGTAGCCCAGTGTTCTTGTAGCCCCTCATTGCTGTTGGAAGTGGATGGTGTGAGGCTAAGGGGGTGGGCTATAAGGGAGAGAATGGCCAGTATCCTTACAGCCACATGTTGCTCAGAGGAGAAGAATGGATCTTGCTGAGAATGACCCAAACTTCTCAAAGGGGACACTTCTCCTGGCTTACTGATGGCCTCAAACCTCTCATTAGGTTCTCTTTTGTAGCCCACTGACCTCTTTGGACAAACTTCTCAAAACATTATCTTTTTCTGACACATTTGAGGAGGGGACTTCTCACACGGGAGGGAGGGGGAATTCAGATAAATGTGGAGATGCAAAATAGCTCCCACAAATTACACTCCAAATGAAGGCTTCCTGGAATTTGTATTGATCCAGTTTTCGTTTTTGGAAGACTTTAAGAGGTGGGTGTGTTTCAACCTTATATCCCTATAGATGTGTAATTCCATCATCACCACTACCACCCCCATCATGATGATTTTCTGTAATTTATACATCTTTATTGTCTTTGGAAATACGATATTCTGTGTAATAGGAACTGGGCTCCCACTGGGAGGAAGGGCAGGGTATGAATGAATGAATGAATGAATGGTAAACATGAGAGGGGGCAACAGAAGTAGCTACAGACTATCCATCTGACCAGATGAGGCAATGCCCAGTCACCTGGGGACCTAAACATCTGGTGCTACCTGGGCTGGCTTGCTAGGTAGCACACTTCCAGGGGAGAAATGTGCAGTTACCACAATAACACACGGAACCTTCAAAGAGCAGAACTTTGTGTTCTCCTGTGCGGTTGCCGCAGAAACTTTGGACAACCACAGGAGTCTCAGCTGCACATAGAAGGGCTGGGCTTCGGAGGGGTCATTTCGTGCCAGAGTCCCTGCAGTGCCTTCTCTCTCAACTTTGCCTTTACACACAGGTCATGCATTGTGCATTAATTTCAACATTCCCAACTGGGGCAAACGACCTCATCGACTGCCAACTGCAATATGGCAATTATTACATCACCAGTGATGTCTCTTCTGTGAGGTGCTATCCTTCCCTGGCCCATTACTCAGGACCATCGAGCATGGAGGAGGAAGGAGCAGGCAGGCTTGAAAGGATCACCTGCTGAGGAAGAAGAGATTGTTGCAGAAAGAGGATGGATCTCTCTTTTCAGGGAATGGATGGATTTTCTTCTCCTGACTCAGTAGCCTTCTGACCATCGACCAGGGCCGGGGAGGTCATTTGCTTCCATGCCTGCTGGCTCCCTCAAACCGCACACTGGGATGGGGATCTCTTATTTGCGGGCCCACTGCCTTCCTTCACCTTAACTCTCTTGCGTGTGTGTGTGTGTGGTTTCTTTTTTAAGCCCTGGCCCGGTGCCTCCTTCATTGCAACTCTGGGGGTGGTGTTATATTTGGTATCTCCTCTTCCTCCGGGGCCTGCTGGCCATGTTCAGCCCAACCCTAAGAGTCATCCCTTCTCTTACTTCCTGGCCAACGGGCTTCCTTTACCCTCACCCTCGAGGAGGTCTCTTCTCTTAATTCTTGGGCTCCTTCTATCTGATCCCCTGGCGGTTCTCTTCTCTTGCTTCCTGGCCCGCTGGCCTACTTTACCCCAACCTCGGGGCTGTCTCTTCTCTTACCTTCTGACCCACTGGCCTCCTTTACCAACCTCGGGGCTGTCTCTTCTCTTACCTGCTGACCCACTGGCCTTCTTTACCCTAACCTTGGGGAGGTCTCTTCTCTTACTTCCTGGCCCGCTGGCCTCCTTTACCCCAATCCTCCTTAGAGGTCTATTCTTTTAATGCATGCTGCCTGCTCTCCTCTTCCCCTGGTCTCTTAATTTCAACTCCACTGGCCTCCTTTCCTGACTCCCTGAGGTCTCTTCTCTTAGGGGATGGCATGACTCTTACGGTTGGGCCAGCAGGCCTCGAAGGAAGAGGAGAGATACCATGCCCAGAATTGCAGTGAACGAGGCGCCGGGCCAGCGCACCAAACCACACACACACATACAACAGAGTTTAGGTGAAAGAAGGCAGTGGGCCAGGAAATAAAAGAAGAGATCCCCATCCCAGTGTGCGGTTAAAGGAATGGCACGGAAGCAAATGACCTCCGTGAGTGTGGGGTCAAAGCAGAGAAAGAAATGAGGTGCCAGGAGTCATCTCTTGAGAAATGTGCCATGGGAGCCAGCATAAAATGGTGTCCTTGGGCAGCAACAAAAGAGGTGATGGGACTCTGCACCGGTAAGTAGCATTTCAAAGAAAGCACTGTAGGAATGACAATATATTCATCCCACATATCTCCTTCCTGGCCTACTAGCCTACTTCATCCCCACCTTCGGGTAAGTCTCTTCTCTTGCTTCCAGGCCCACTTGCCTCCTTTCACCCATACCTTTGTGTCTCTTCCCTTACCTTGAGGCCCAATGGCTTCCTTTACCCCTACTGTGGGCTCTCTTCTCTTCTTCTGGTCCCCTCCTCCCCTGTCCTGGGGTTGCTTATCTTGCTTCCAGGCACTCCGGCCTCCTTCATTCTGCCCTGTGGTCTCTTCCTGTACTTGCTATCTCTGTTCCATAGAATAAGGTCTCACACCAATGTCCTCTACCATAGATTCCAAAGAACAGCCATGGATTCTGCAGCAGTGAAGACATCTCTGTCAGACTCTGGGGATTCCACTGATATTGTGAGAGAGTCCATTTGAAGCTTGTTTGCTGAATTACCTTTGGAATCTCAATTGCGTGGCATCGGAAACCTGTGATATCATCATCGCACATGCCAATGAACAATTTGTATTGACCAGTCATCTTTCAAGTTCATCACTGATACAGGGGACTTTGATTCCAACACACAGCCAAAGATTTCCACAGCAGGCATTTATTGCTGGAGAAAGATTGGTTGAAGACAGAGCTCTTCCTCCTACACCAGACAACAGAACTGTACAAATGTAGGGATGTTTCCATGCTCCTATACCTTCTTTTGGAGAACAATCTGGAGCCAGCATTGGAGCAAATGTTACTCAGAATCCTCATGACTATACCTATGACAACAGCAGAAGCAGAAGAGGATGAAGCTCTGAAGAGGATGAAGACGATGAAGCTCTGAAGAGGATGAAGAGGATGAAGCTCTGAAGAGGATGAAGACGATGAAGCTCTAAAGAGGATGAAGAGGATGAAGCTCTGAACAGGATGAAGACGATGAAGCTCTGAAGAGGATGAAGCTCTGAAGAGGATGAAGAGCATGAAGCTCTGAAGAGGATGAAGAGGATGAAGCTCTGAAGAGGATGAAGCTCTGAAGAGGATGAAGACGATGAAGCTCTGAAGAGGATGAAGAGGATGAAGCTCTGAAGAGGATGAAGACGATGAAGCTCTGAAGAGGATGAAGACGATGAAGCTCTGAACAGGATGAAGACGATGAAGCTCTGAAGAGGATGAAGAGGATGAAGAGGATGAAGCTCTGAAGAGGATGAAGCTCTGAAGAGGATGAAGAGGATGAAGCTCTGAAGAGGATGAAGAGGATGAAGCTCTGAAGAGGATGAAGCTCTGAAGAGGATGAAGACATTCTCGAGGAACGCTGTTTCAGATGACAGCCTTGGTAATGCTGTCAGTTGAGAAATGACTGAGCAAACTTTGTATATATGACATCATGAGAAATCGTCTGAAGAATTGGAGGATAGGGGTGGCTGTAAGGGGTGGTGGAGGCCACAAACCAATCAATAAACAGCCAAGTGCGACAGCATGGAAACCTTCTGAACCAATGCTCCAAATAGTGGAAAACTTGGAGGAAAGGGGTGGCTGTAAGGGGAGGTGGAGGCCACACACAGTTTCTCCCAGCAGAGAAGCAGCTGTGACAGGAGGGACCCCTTCTGAACCAAGGCAAGACTCTTTAAGGAACCTTGAAAAGAAATGCTAAGCAATTGTACTATTGCACTACTTGTCTACTGTTTCTTGAGAAGGGAGAAGGAGGATAGAGAGAGAACCAGAAGAGGTAGAAGCCACACACACTTTCTCCTCAAATATCTCCTCAAAAAATGTTAATAAAAATAACCAGGATTAAATTAACCTGAAAAGGAAATAAATGTATTGATAAATACTTTTTGACTCCTTTGCCTTTTTCATTATATGATCTGTACAAAGTCTGGGTTTATTTATTTATTGCATTTATATACCGCCTCATAGCCGAAGCTCTCTGGGCGATTTACAGTTAAAAACATTAAAAATAAGTATACAAATTTAAAACCATACCAAATTACAACCCATAAAAAACGATAGGCAAGTTAAAAACGTGGTATTTAAATGCTGTTAAAAATGCCTGGGAGAAGAGAACAGTCTTAACCTGGCGCCAACACTGTTATGTTTTCGGCGCCAGGAACACCTCATCAAAAAGATCATTCCATAATTTGGGGGCCACCACTGAGAAGGCCCTCTCCCTTGTTGCCAGACTCCCAGCTTCCCTCAGAGTAGGCACCCGGAGGAGGACATTTCATGTGGAGCGTAGTGTACGGGTGGGTTCGTGTCGGGAGAGGCATTCCATCAGGTATTGTGGTCCCAAGCCGTGTAAGGCTTTATTGGTTAAAACCAGCACCTTGAATTGGGCTCGGAAACATACAGGCAGCCAATGCAAGTGGGCCAGAATCGGTTTTATATGTTCCAACTGTCTGGTCCCTGTTATCAATCTGGCCACTGCATTTTGCACAAGCTGCAGTTTCCAAACTGTCTTCAAAGGCAGCCCCACGTAAAGCGCATTGCAGTAATCTAACTTGCAGGTTACCAGAGCATGGACAACTGAAGCCAGGTTATCCCTGTCCAGATAGGGGCATAGCTGGGCCACCAACTGGAGTTGGTAGAAGGCACCATTCTCACCAATGAAGGAATGTAGAAAGCACCTCCCCCAAGAATTAGAATTTGCACCTGCACTTTTAAACTTGTTCATAAACCACCTGGAGTTTGGAGGCAAGCAGTGAAGTTTCTTTCTTTGCTGGTGACAGCAAATTGGTCAAGGTGTTTAAAACAAAATTGGAATGCGAAAAGTCACAAAAGGATTCTTCACCAAACTGGGTGAATGGGAAGTAAAATAGAAAAGGCCATTCAATGTAAGCAAGTGTAAAATGATGTATATCGGGGCAAACCCCCCAATTTCCAGTATGAGCTTATGGCAACTGAACTGGAGGCAACTGACTAGGAACTAGACTTTGGGATCATAGTGGATAACTTGATGAAAATGCCCACCCAGTGTGTGACAGGTGTGAAAAGGCCAAATGCCACATGAGGGAACATTAGCAATAGGACTGAAAAGAAAACTGCCAGGATCATAATACCATTATTCGAATCTATGGTGAGCCCTCGCAAAGGATGGAAGGATCGGTCATTTTCGGTTCTCTCCATTTCTCATTTTCCCAATCTTAAATTCAGTTCTCCACATTTCTGCAGCAATTTGCAGGGTTGTTTTTTTTAAATCTTCAGGAAAATTCTCCAGCAGTTTAGTGAGAATTTCTCCTACTAAATATATTTTTGTAGGCATTTTTCACCAATGTACACATTTCTGCAACCAGTTTCTTGTCATATAATGCATGTTTGCATGTTATTTTCACTCCTGTGTTCATTTGTATGCACACTTTCACCTAACATATGCCCTTTGGTAAACATTGTTTGGTTAGTGAACTGTGATGCAAAATTTGAATAAGTATGAACTTGAAAGGATGGCTGTATTTCAGTCCTCATATTGTTTCAGAAAGTGTGAATTTGTTAGAAATGCAATCTGAATTGAATTTCTCACCCATCCCTAGCCCTCCCTTGGAATACTGTACACAGTCCTGGCTGCCTCACCTCAAAAAAGATCTTGCATTGTTGGAAAGGGATCGGAAAAGGATAACCATGTTGGTCAAGCGGTTGGAGCAATTTGCTTATCATAAAAGGCTATAGCATTTGAGGCTTTTCAGTTTAGAAAAAAGGCAACTGAGAGGGGACATGATAAAAATGTATAAGATTATGCATGGAAAAGCAGGTAGGGAGAACTTCTCTCTTTCTTACAAGACTAAAACTCATGGACATCCAATGAAGCTGAATGTCAGAAGATTCAGGACAGACAAAAGGAAGTTCTTTTTCATGCACAGCCCAGTAAAACTATGGAAGTCACTCCTACAGGAGACAGTGATGGCCACCAACTTGGCTTCAAAAGAGGATTAGACAAATTTCTGGGGGATACAACTACTATGAGCCACAATGGCTATGTTCTGCCTCCATTGTGAGAGGCACTTTGTCTCTGAATACCAGTTGCTGGGAATCACAAGCAAGGAGAGTGTTGTTTCACTCAGGTCCTGCTTGTGGGCTTCCTATTGGCTTCTGGTTGGCCACTCTGAGAACAGGATGCTGGACTAGTTGGGCTATTGGCCTGATTCTTATACTCTTATTAGCCTATGCAAATTCTATGCAGACCTGTGTCTCCTTTTGGCCTCTTTATGCGCAAGTGACCACACTATCTACAGCAGGGATGGGAAGCCAGTGTCCCCAGTAGTGTAGTGGCAAATTCAGAAGTGCAGGGTCCCTTCATGATAGGCACAGCCACATCCCCTTTTCAGATTATCTATCCTAAATTTATAGAATAATCTGGCTAAGCTTGACTGTTGCTTTCTGCTTCTCTACCACTGTCACCATTTGACTGTCCTTTCTCACTGTCAAAGATATTGCTTGAATTACTGAATGTACTGGTAGCTGAGATTTACTTCCACACTGACAATGGGCAGTATCCTCCAGTTCACTTGAGGGCAGCAGATTAGCCTTCTCCCACAACAGCAGACATCCCTAAGAGCCAATCAGCATGAAAGGGGAGAATGTTAGCTACTACAAAGAGTCTTCTCAGTGGATATCTCATCTTCTTTTACTCTGATTGGCTCCAATCAGCAAAAAAGGACAAGGAAGCTTGTTAGAAGACTATTCTCGGTGTCTAATTGACTCCCCTTTCATGCTGATTGGCTCGTAGGGTGCTGGAGATGTAGGAACCCTGCTGGGACCTGCTCCCAAAAAAGTAAAGGGTCTAAGACACCCCTCAAAGACCCTGAATGACTACACCCCTGCTTAAGGGGTACAGGACAGACCATGTGACAAAAATAAACGTCCTCACAAGAGAGAGGAATGGTTGCTGATCTCAGGAGGAATGACCAGAGCCTGGGGAGTCAACATGATGGTTCCCCCAGATGATGTTGAATTACAGCTCTCATTACCCCTGAAAACTGGCCAAGCTGGCTGAGGCTGATGAGAGCTGGAGTCCAACAACACCTACAGGGCACCACACTGGCTACCCCTGGGCTAGAAGGTGGCTGCCAACACTACCCCAACATCTGCCACTTGAGATGGTTGCCTCACTTTGGCTAAGGGCAGGGCCAGCCCTGGAGATAGGAAAGCCCATGATTGGATCTTCTAGATTGCCCCCCACTTAAAAGCAACCATAGAGAATGGAGTTCCCATTTAATTGGAGCAGCAGCACTAGGAGGGGAAGGGAGACTAAATGCATCTCCCATGGACCTTTGCACCCTGCATGCTAATTTATTTTATTTTATTTATTAATTAAATTTATTTATACCCCGCCTTTTGGCCAAAGGCCCTCAAGGCGGCTTACAAATATATATAAGATGTCATATCCAATACGTAGGAAAGACCACAACTGACCTACGCACGCGCTTCAGGAACCACAAGTCGGCAATCTTGACAAAAAAAGTGGAGCAACCAGTTGCAAAGCATTTTAACATCGAGGGTCACAGCCTGTTGGACTTTTCCATTACAGCGATAGAGATGCCAGCAGATCCAGCAGCATTGACCCAAAGGGAGAACTTTTGGATTTACTCTCTGGACACATTGGCCCCACATGGCCTGAACCTGGAGGACAGCACCACCACTACTTAGCTTCTGCAAATGAAGCCCCTCTGAGCATTCCATCCTCAAAGCTCTATAACTGCCACCTTCGCAACAGCATTTGTATGTTAGCAGCTGATGAAGGCGGAAGCTGAGACGTTTTGTTAATACAATAAACACCTCTGTTTGGTTAATCACAATTACGTTTATATATATATATATATACACACACACACACACAAATATAAAAATACATCAATGAAAGCAATACACTTTACAAAAATTAAACTAAATAGCAAATAACATTATTAAGAAAATTATACAAATGTATACAAATTCACATAAACATTCGTTGGTATACTCATAGTCAAACCAGATCAGTTCATTAATGGTCTCCAGCTTGGGTGATGTGGGCCCCAGAGTGGAAAAGGAGGAGGCTGGTACGGAATCTGCTTCTCCTCCACACCCTTTCTGGTGCAACTTCTCCAGGCAGGCTGGTCCTGGGCCACCATAGTGCAGGCACATGTCTGGATCCAGACTGTCCAGAATGCCCAAGAGGAGATCGGACTCAGGAGCTGAAGAGTCAAGGCTGTCTGAATCCAGGTGGAGGCTGCCACCACTGAGGCAGGCGGCTGCTGGGCCTGTCCCTGCTTCAGCACCCCCATCGCCGGTGTCGCTTCGCTGCCACCAATTCCTTCCAGGTCGGGGAGTCCGAGGGCATCAGACTGGTAATTACCCAGGGCATCAGACTGGTGAAGAGGACAGAGGAAAGGGAGGCAGAAAAATCCCTTAGGACTCTGTGAAAGCGACTTCCCATGTTATTTTAGTGAGCATTTCTTCTAATGTACACAATTTGCAAGATTTTGTTTTCCTGATGCAATGCAATTACTTCAGCTATTTTCACTGATCTGTGACTTTTTAGGCACACTTTCCCCTAGTGTGCATGTTTGTGCACATAATTTGCTTTGCAGAGAATTGCAGTGTAAAATGTGAAGAACCATGAATTTCAAGGGATACCTACTTTTCAGCCCGCGTAGTGCTTTGCAAAGTGTGAATTAGATAGGTTTGCATTTGAACCAAACTGAATTTCTGTCTGATCCCCAATCACTGTGTGCTTCTGCTGCAACTTATACCACCTATTTGAAAAGTTTTGGGGGTTCCATGGTCCTCCGAATTGCCAGGCCCGGCCTCCAAGAGGTCTTCTGTATCTTTAAAAGTTGTGCAGAAGGAAGGGAGAATTCCACCTTGTGGTTTTTCCCATTACAGGGTTGCAAGAACACCTGCACTTGGCTGACTTTCTCTTCTCCTAAAGATACAGGATCAGTCTCAGGCCATGGACCTGGCAACCTAGCAGTGACATAAGGAATCAAGTGGTCCTTAAGATATATCACATATATGAGTCTCCCCCCTCCCATCTTACCTTCACAACAACCCTGTGAGGTAGGTTAGAGCAAGAGATGGCGACAGCTACATTGCTGGGCAATTTGCCCCTGGGTCTAATTACTGCACCATACCAGATGTCTCCCCAACGTCCTCTGCTGGGTGCAAGGGTTCCTTAAATTGCTGTGCCCAACTTCCATATAGCTTTAGCTTGGTGTTTTCTGGACCATTTCTGTTTATTCCCTTGTTCTTTTTCTGGCTTGTCTCCTGTGTCTTGGAACACAGGCCCTGGTTCTGATTTTCAGGAATCTCCCAAACGGGGGGGGGGGGGAATAAATTAAAATAACCATTGTGACAGATAAATTCTATGTGCGCTATATAACTATCCTGCCCCCAGCTCTGTCTTTTATGTATCATGGTTTTATCACCCTGCAATATATTAGAAGATGTACTTATAACAAGATGTGTTGTGTATATAATAGATCTGTCAGATGGTTGATTGATTGCTTTTCTCTGCTGGGTTGACTATTCAACATCGGGACTATTTTTATTTCACTTCTTGCAGCACTGGGAATTGCCATTTCCTTCTCTGTGTCTTCTGTTTTGCGTGGCATG
Source organism: Rhineura floridana (assembly GCF_030035675.1). Classification (NCBI taxonomy): domain Eukaryota; kingdom Metazoa; phylum Chordata; class Lepidosauria; order Squamata; family Rhineuridae; genus Rhineura; species Rhineura floridana. The sequence goes on from NC_084484.1 coordinate 181,810,059, forward strand.
CAAAAATTCAAGCGGTGTCGCTTAACCGTACTGACAGTCTGGCCACATTTGCACCATGCATTCATCCCACTATTATTTCACTTCAAACCGACAGGGCATATCCCAAAGAATCCTCGGAGGTGTAATGGGTGAAGGGGGCTGAGAGTTGTTAGGAGACCCCATTCCCCTCATAGAGCGACAAGTCCCAGAGTTCTCAGGGAAGAGGGATTGACTGTTAAACTACTGGGGGAATTTTTTCCACCCAACACGGAAAGGTCGGGGACTGAGTGGCAGAGATGGGGATGTTGCGGGCGGGGCCCTCTCTTTGCTGCTGATGTTAATATTTCTTGTTCAGGCATCATGAGTAATCAGAGTCCAGTCCCGGCATCCAAAGAAGGCAGATCACCCACTTCTCCCTCACTCCTATGGTCAGGTGCATCTGTCTCCATCATTCTTGGCTTTTAGTAGGGATTGGAAAACATCCCTGTTTACCCAGGCACTTGATGGCTGAAGGAGACTGTTCCTGACAACCCAGAGATCGCTGCAACTGTTTTTAGAATGTTTTAACAGTAACTATTTGTAGAATGTTTTAAATGGTCTTTAGCATGTTTTTGCTGCCGTTGTTAAAATGTTTTGTTGTAAATGTGTTTGCTGCTCTGGGATCCTTTGGGAGGAAAAGTGGGATATAAATTTAATTCATAAATTAATAATACCTGACAGTTATTGTTGTTATGTGCCTTCAAGTCGACTATGGCTTATGGTGACCCTATGAATCAGTGAGCTCCAAGAGTATCTGTCATGAACCACCCTGTTCAGATCTTGGAAGTTCAGGTCTGTGGCTTCCTTTATGGAATGAATCCATCTCTTGTTTGGCCTTCCTCTTTTTCTACTCCCTTCTGTTTTTCCCAGCATTATTGTCTTTTCTAGTGAATCATGTCTTCTCATGATGTGCCCAAAGTATGATAACCTCAGTTTAGCTTCTAGCGATAGTTCTGGTTTAATTTGTTCTAGCATCCAATTATTTGTCTTTTTGGCAGTCCATGATATGTGCAAAGATCTACTCCAACACCACATTTCAAATGCGTTGATTTTTCTCTTATCAGCTTTTTTCACTATACCTGACAGAGGTGGTGACAAAAAGTAGCAGTACAGGACTCTTTTGAATCTAATGAGTGTATCTGGAGGAAACACAATTGAAACCCTGGAATGAGCATCCACTGGAGTGCATGACTGGGGCCAACAGATAAAGGAGCTCTACCATTTGAATTTTGGCTGATAAAGGCAGCGGAACCCGTTCTAGAAAAATGGGGTGGCTATCCTAGTCCTTTCCCCCATGCCCAGCGGCTGCACATGGACTTTTAATGAAAGGGCCAAGCCAAAAATGGCAAAAGATTGATCTGTGATGCTCAGGAGTGAGAGAGCTGTCACCCGTGCAATGAAATCATGCATTTTGTTAGGGTGAGCCCATCTCTAAAAGGGCCTTGGATGTTTCCCAACAATTCATGAGCATTTAAGCAGTGCTGGAACAGAGGTAGCCAGAGGTGAGACGGGGAGTGGGGTGGGCGGAGGCAGTAATCCTGAGCTATTCATTAATCTCCTGGACAGACCTGCAGAGGGTCACAGGTGGAATTGCTTCACAAGCCCTTTCCTTGCAAAGCTATTTTTAGTTGTCAGGATTTTGGACTCTTTAGAAACTTCAATTTTCTATATCTTCCCTTTATCTATTCCACAGTGGGGGGGGGCAAGGCAAGGAGATAGCCAGGGACCCGCTCCCCCGTTGAGATCTTAAGGAGTTACACTCCTGAAGATCTTTCTCCCACGGATGCCAAAAGAGGCAAAGGTTGGAGCTGGAAGAGAAAATCGTCACGACAAGGAACCTGAGAGAATGACAAACATGAGCCCCAGGTTCAAACAGAGCTTGGAAAAGTTACTTTTTTGAACTACAACTCCCATCAGCCCAATTCAGTGGCCATGCTGGCTGGGGCTGATGGGAGTTGTAGTTCAAAAAAGTAACTTTTCCAAGCTCTGCGTTCAAATCACTGTGCAGCAAAGGGGAACGCCCTGCATGCAATGTTTTCCCACAAGATGGAGTGATGGCTAGCATCAGCTTGGATGGCTTTAAAAACGGAATAGACAAATTCATGGAGGATAAGGCTAGCAATGGCTACTAGCCACGAATCTGAAATGCCACAGATCTTCAGTCCTTTTATATTTGGATTATGGGGGGGGCCCTGCTCCGCTTCAGGCAGCAAAATGACTTGGGCCAATACTGGGAGAGGTTTCCGGATGTCGGCCAGGAGGCGTTGGTTTTTTGGGGGGATCCTGCAGACTCAAGCTAGCCTGCTGTAGAGGAGGGTTGCCCGTGAGATCCAAGGAGTCCTTGTGCACAAATCGTCATGAATGGTAGTTTCCAGAGTGGCTTCCCAGTCAATCCCTCTTCCCAGAAAATGAGGGCGGTTGTGGCTTTATGAGGGGAACAGGAGGTCTCCTAACAATTCTCCATACCCTTCGCAAACCAGTTCCCAGGATCCTTTGGGGGGAAGCCATGACTGTTCAAAGTGGTATGATACGGCTTTAAACATATGATGCAGGCAGGGCCCATTTCTCTATCAAGCCCAGCTTTGTCTGACTGGCAGCGTATCTCCAGAGATTCAGATGGGAGTTTTGTCCCCATCCACGCATGCAGGTGCCAGAGATCAAAAATGGAACCTTCAGCATCCATAAGCTACAGCCCATCCCTGAAGTCCAGGTTGCTTTTAAATGAATGCCACCAATGAGAGAAATCTGATTGCTGGGGACAAGGCACAGGAAGCTGCCTTGTACAGAGTCAGACCATTGGCCCATCTAGGTCAGTATTGCTTACACTGATTGGCAGTGACTCCACGGTTTCAAACAGGGATTCTCTCCCAGCCTTACATGGATATACCGGAAATTGAACCTGGAGCCTTCTGCGTGCAAAGCAGATGTCCCCTCCCACTGAGCTCTGGTTCCCTCCCAAAGACACGCTCCTTTGAGACGCCGTTGAAAACGGTTCAGATCCCTTCATGTGAATTTGTTGCTAAGATTCAGCATGCTGTTGTTGGAACGGCGACATGCTGGTAAAGGCGAGCCAGGCGAAACCAAAAATAAGGGAAAGTGATAATCTTCACAAAAGAATGTCCAAGCCAAAACATGCTTGGGGACCTCAGTCGTTTGCAACATGAACATGAACATACCTTGGACCAAACCAGAGCTTGCTCATTTAATGTGGCATTGGGTAGTCCGACAGGCAGCCACTTTTCAAGCTGCCCTGCCAGGCTCTCTCCCATCATTCTGAGCAGAAATCCCAGGGATTGCAAATCATGACGGCTGTATGCCATCCTCCAAGCTCAGAAGGGGGTAGGCTGCTGCATTGAGGGGGAGAGGGCTGTCACACTCATGCCCTGCTTGTGGGCTTCCCAAAGGTGTCTGATTGGCCACTGTGGGAAAACACTGTGAGAATCCTCCAGTTACTGTAACATGCTCTATGTGGGGCTGCCCTTGAGGTTGGTCCAGAAGCTGCAGCTGGTGCAAAATGCGGCGGCGAGACTGCTCACTGGGGCAGGGTATTGCCAACATGTCACCCCACTGCTGAAAGAATTGCACTGGCTGCCCCCCGGCCAAGTTCAAGGTTCTGGTTTTGGTGTACAAAGCCCTATAGAGCTTGGGACCAGGAAACCTGAAAGACCGTCTTATCCCTTATATTCCCAGTTGATCATTGCACTCTGCAAGTGAGGGCCTCCCACAGATACCATCTTATCAGGAGGCCCATTCCGCACAATATAGCAAACGGACCTTTAGCGTGGCAGCACCTACCCTGTGGAATTCCCTCCCCTTAAATATTAGGCAGGTGCCATCTCCGTTATCTTTTCGGCGCCTACTGAAGACTTTTCCTCTTTCAACAAGCCTTTTAAGTAGAGACCTTATCTTAGTCTGCTTCTGTGTTGGAACTGCTTTTTAATATGCTTTTAAACCTTTTCTAAAAAATGTTTTTAAAGTTGTTTTTAGTGCTTTAGTTTGCTGCCCTGGGCTCCTGGTGGGAGAAAAGGCGGGATAGAAATCAGATAATAAATGAAATAAAACAGGAAGCTGGACTAGACAGGCCTGGGGCCTGATCCAGCAACCAGACTCTTCATATGTCTGATTAAATCGAAGACCTTTTGCATGAAAAGTGAGAGTCCTTTCCACCATTTTACACTCACTCTCACGAGCCAGATGGGCTGTATAGTAGAAGCTGGAGTCGGAGTGGAGCTTTTGTGACTGTGTACATACGCTTTCTATCTATGTATCAACAGAGAGAGAGATGCATGTGTGTGTGGGGGGGAATGAGACACACTCCACTCCAGTATTGACTAAACGGTTTTTAAATGGCTGCAGCATGATTTACTTTGCAATCAGAGCAAAGTGGCTGCTCGAGGTCTGCCTAATGGAAATTGTCCACCTCAGCAGAGGTGATGCTGTGCGCCATGTGCACAGGACCACAGGCTTGGGCAATGCCATCCAATCGAGCCAACATCAGAGCGCCCCTCCAGAGACAGGCTCCTCATGCAAGAGTCTACATCTCGTTAACCAAGGAGTGCCTATGCCAAAGGGCTCCACAAAAGACGGTCAGGGGGGCACCCCACACTGCTGCAAACTGCAAGGCTGAAGATGAAGAACGACACCATCCCGTATCCAATCAGTTTTGGAAGTTGCTTTGAAGCTTTTGTTTAGCAGGGGAGAGCAACTCCCAAGTTGTTCCGTCCAGTTGCTGCTGAAATCAGTCCCGCCAGCATGGAACTGAGGGCCAGGCTCACCCTCTTGCTCTCTTCCCCTTTTTCCTTCATTTTGCCTCCCAGGCTCTCGGATCCCCCTCTCGCTGCAGCTCCAGTTGCTCTAAAGCCCCTTTTCCAGGGCTGCTTCTTGCTCTTTTCCTTGCTGATCCTGCCTGACCCCGACATTTCAAGGCGACCCCGAGCTGGGAAAGGAAACCTTGCCTTTCTCTCCTCTCTCCCGGAGATCCTTTCTCTACTAATTGCAGCCTCCACACCTTCTCCTTTGCCTCTCTTTGGGCGACTGTGTTTTAGACAAAGTCCTTCCCAAGCTCAGCCTCCCACTAAGTTCATACCACCTGAGGCCGAGTCTGCAGCCTGAGTCCGGAGACTAAGAGCAGGCTGGCATGCTTCTCTGAGCGGTGCCAAACATCAGAAGAGGCCTGCTGGATCAGGCCAGTGGCCCATCTAAGCCAACATCCTGTTCTCACAGGGGCCAACCAGATGCCCCACTGGGAAGCCCACAAGCGGGATCTGAGCACAAGAGCATTCTCCCCCCTCCTGCGGTTTCCAGCAACTGGCAGTATGCACATCTGTCTTTCAAAGGCGCATCTTTCTAACAAAACCCTGCATTGCCTTTCACCTACCCCGCCGGTTACTCACCCTTCCTCTAACGCCTCGTGCATTCCCTTGCTTCCTGTATGTATGGGGTCCCTGCATTAGTTTAATTGTGGATGGAATCGTTTAGCTAGGTCTCCCAAATCAAAGGTGTGTCAGCGTTGCTGAGCTATTCCCCGCTGAGCTATTAAATGTGCATTGTGATTCTCTGTAGATTGAACATACATTATCCTCGTTTTAAGTCCTGTGCAAGGGACTGGATAGATCTGCTGCAGTTGTAAGTCCAGCAACACCTGGAGGCCACTCACTTGTAGAAACAATGGGTTCACCACTGTATTGCATCTCGATTGCACAGAGACAGGATCAGCCCTTGGAGCACCCGCAGACCTGCTCCTCTGTTGTTGTCATGTGCCTCCAAGTCGACTATGACTTATGGCGACCCTATGCATCAGTGACCTCCAAGAGCATCTGTCATGAACCACCCTGCTCAGATCTTGTAAATTCAGGTCTGTGGCTTCCTTTATGGAATCAACCCATCTCTTGTTTGGCCTTCCTCTTTTTCTACTCCCTTCTGTTTTTTCCAGCACTATTGTTTATTCTAGTGAATCATAACTTCTCATGATGGGTCAAAAGTATGATAACCTCAGTTTCATCATTTTAGCTTCTAGTGACAGTTCTGGTTTAATTTGTTCTGACACCCAATTATATGTAATGCTTGCAGACCTTATTCTCAGCATGGGCTTCAGGAGGACCAAAAGATGTGCTTCAGTCCCACTTCCTGCCGTACACCACACCCTACCTCCTTCCTCCATCAAGAAGGCACAAAGACCCAAGTCGTTTATTGTTCAGGCTCACGGAATACTCCCAGTTAAGTCGCTCTTCTTCCTGCCTGGAGCTTCTGGGGCTCTAGGGATGGAAAGAGCTGTCTGGTTCGGTTCTCTCAGGTCCTCATTTTTCCAATGTTGAATTAAGTTCTCTACATTTCTACAACGATCTCCGAATTTTTTTTTAAATCCTCATGAAGATTCCCCACCATTCTAGTGCGAATTTCTCCAAATAAACACATTTTTGTAGGCAATTTTGTAGGAATTTTTGCATGTTATTTTCACTCAAATATTCATTTTTATGCACTTTCCCCTAATATATGCATTTTTGTAAATGTTATTTAATTGGCAAACTGCATCCCAAAATGCTAATAAATGCACATTTTGAAGCATGGCTGCGCTTTCGGTTCTCATATTGTTTCGGAAAATGCGAATTTGATATTTTCTGCTTGAAATGCGAACTGAATCGAAATTCTCACCCATCCCTACTCTGAACAGGCATGTGCAGCAAACTACCTATAAATCAGAAGTGGGGAACCTCAGGCCCAAGGATTGAATGTGGCCCTCTGGGCCTCTCTATATGGCCCTTGGAACTCTCTCCCAAGCCACACCCCTTGCTGGTTCTGCTTCGCACCCCAAATATTTTTGCCTGGCCAGAATGCATCCTTGAACTCTGATCATGGCTCTTCCTTGCCTGGGTGGAGAGGGGTGCGCGAGGGTGCACAGAAACAAGCCTCCTGGTACAAAGGCAACATGTACACTCGCTGCTCTGCCCACTTTTGCCTCTGGCCTCGCCCACCACTGCCATGCAGCCCTTGGAAGGTTGTCAAGCAGGGAATGTGGCCCTCGGGCTGAAAGAGCTTCCCCACCCCACCCAATGCTAGAAATCTCCAACTGTCCAGATGATTTTGAATAATAAACAATAATATTAATAATGACACCACAAGAGCTTCACAACATACATATTTTAAACAAGTTCAGCTAACAATCGCTGCACCAAGGAAAGGAGAAGGACAACAGGGTTCGTTCCGTCACTGGCTGGGCCCAGCATCTCAACCCGGCGTAGCCAACATGGCACCCTCCAGATCTTGCTGGACTCCAACTCCCATCAGCCCCAGCCTCCATCACCAATGGTCGGGGATGATGCGAGTTGTAGTCCAGCAACATCTGGAGGGCGCCATGTTGGCTCTGCCTGGTCTAAGCTCAATGGAGGGACCAGCTGGGTGGGTAGCATGCCTCAATCACCAGTTTCCTCCTCACAAACATGCCCATTCCCACCCACCCACACTAGGCAAGAAAAAGGGCCACAAAAAAGGGAGTTATTTACAAAAAAAAACCAGAGAAACCCAGCCCAGCTTCAGTTTCCAGAGAGGCACCAGGCCACTCTCACGAAGTCCATTGCACAAATAGTTTGGGTGGAAGGAGTTTGGTCCCCAGCAGCTCAAAAAGCTCCCACCACGGAGGTGTCCTGGGAGGTTGTGGAGTCCACCAGCTGTTTGCCGCCTCCCCACCCCTCTCAGTCAATACGGAGCTTCGCTTCTCGGTGGTCCATGGGGGTGCCGACATCGTTGGCATAGCCGCTTTCGGAGCACAGCGAAAGATCGTCTGTCGTCTCTATGCCACTGTTGATTTCTGAAGAGGGAAGAAGGGGAAAAAATGGGGAGAGGCAGTTGAAGAGTGGAACATTTGAGAGAAAAAAGCATCTTAACATATATGCTGTGATCACTGTGAGCTGAATGGAAAGTATGCATAAAAACACCAGTCACTGTCTACATTCGCCTTGGACAAATGTATTTTTCATTCATTCATGACATTTATCTCCCACCTTTCCTCCAAGGCACTGAAGATGGCATACATGGTTCTCCTCCCTCTCCTCCTTTTATCCTCACAACAACCCTGTGAGGTAGGTTAGGCTGAAAGGCGGTGCCTGACTCAAGGTCACCCAGTGAACTTCATAGCTGAGTGCAGATTTGAACCCTGGACTCCCAAGGTCCTAGTGTCAGCTCTACACTGCATCAGCAGTGTCAGGGGGGGCTGGAAATTCCTGGGTCTTTGGCAGGGAAGGAAAGTCCTTAGCCAGCAGTCGGGTTGTAAATCTGCCAGGCCTATCCGAAGCGTACTTGCCGAGTCAGAAGTCCAGAAGCGAGGTCAGTGGAGGTCCGGGATCAATTGCCAAGGAGGTCAGTCAAAGAGATGCTGCAGGGAAACTAGGTCTACACAAAGCCACGCCTGACGTTGCAGTCAGCAACAAGCTGCAGCCAAGGTGTGCCTTATAAAGAGCAGGATGGACAGCAGGTGTGAGCCCTCAGAGTTTGGGCCTGAAGGAGACAGGCCTGCCTCTCTTCTGCCTGACCTTCTGCTGTCTACGTTCTGCAGGTGAGGGGGGAGTATCCTGTTCGCTGTCTGTGTCTGGCTGCAGGGCCTCTGCTGTCCCTGGGGTGCTCTGCAGCGGAGGGGCAGAAGGAGCTGGATTCTCAGGAGGCTCTTCCGTGTCTCCTGCTGCTCCTGGGTCTGCTGCTGTTACTCCCGAGTCGTCCTCATCTGAGGAGTCCTCTGACGGGGCCATGACACCTAGTCCAGCACTCTAAACATCTCAACAGCGCTCATTTTTATTTTTATTGTATAAAATATAATGTCAATAATATCCTGCCTTTCTGAGTTCACAGACCGCACAAATAGGGATTTTGCATATTGCTCAGTCAATGTGCACAGTGACCCAACAACACTGTGGAATGTGCAGGATTTGGCAACATTAATAGGGGGCTTTCAGACCTTGCCTGGTGACTATGTACATTCTCCACTTGACGATTACACACATCGACCAGGCAATGCGCCAAATCCCCCATTTAGCATGTCCATATGTGTACAGTCTCTCTAGAGAGTTCAGCAAATGTGCTCAACAGCTAATGGTTATGCACATTTCCTGTTCAATTTACATTCATCCAGACGTATGCAAACTTGAAGGACAGAATTCATAAATACAAGAACGGATGAGTAGATGGCTTTGTGAACTCTGAACAAGCGCAAGGGACAGGAAGGACCGCTTACTTATGCTTCCTGTCCCCAACGCCTCCTGACCGTGCACAAAGCTGCTCTAGCTGCCAAGGAAAGAGAGGGAGATGGTGCAGGACTGTGGCTCTGAAGTGTTTTTCCCCTCAAGGACCACTTGAAATTGTTGAGGGTCTTGGTGAACCATTTAACTCATTTTTCTGCCTGTTGCAGCAATCGCAATTCCACAGAATTCCAATTCTGATGCGGCAAAATACAATATAAGAAACAAAAGAGGTGATAAAAAATACAATTAAAAGTCAAGAGGAACATTTAAGGTGATGGGTCTCCCATCTCCCATCCTCAACCACAAATCCACAGACACGCCCGCGGGCAGTAGTATGGTGGCAAATCCAGAAGCGCAGGGTCCCTTCATGATAGTTACAGCCACCACCACCCCTTATTTTGCTGCTGGGTTAAGAATGAGATCCTGGCTAATGCCTTCTCCCACAACAACAGACATCCCTAGGAGCCAATCAGCATGAAAGCAGAGAGTGTCAGCTGCTGAGAAGAGTCTTCTCAGTGGCTGGCTCACCTCCTTTCACTTGGATTGGCTCCAATCAGCAGGAAAGGCCAAGGAAGCATGGTAAGCGGTATCCAGAGGGGGTTTGCCATTGCCTTCCTCTGAGGCTAAGAGGCAGTGACTGGCCCAAGGTCACCTAGTGAACTTCATGGCTATGTGGGGATTCGAACCCTGGTCTCCCAGGTCGTAGTCCAGCACCTTAACCACTACACCACACTGGGCACTCCCATTTACCTCTGTGTTGTTCTGCGCTTTAAAAACTGTCAGTTTAATCTGAAATTGAACCCAGCTTTAAAACCAAGGGGACAGCTGGTACCCAGAACCCATCTGTAGCAGGTATGAGATCATCGTGCAATAAAAGCTTCAACACCATACCAAAGGCAGGAACAGTTTACATAGGAAACCGCCTTATACCAGGTCAGACCATTGGTCCATCTAGCTCAGTACTGTAGACACTGACTAGGAACAATAAGCAAGCCAAGAGCCAACCACAGTCTGAGATGTTCAGGCCCTCTTGCAACTTGCCCATCATTTGTGTTAACACTGATGCTTCAATGATCTGTGAACTCTTCCTTATGGGCTTAAGGAAACAATATGCTTATGAGCCTGGTGCCACCTAGTGGCCCAAACCTGCAAGACAGTTTGGGATATGGGCTGGCAGGAAAAAAAGCAAGAAAGAATGTTAACTCTGTTTTTAAATGAATTTATTTTAGAATTAGATAACACCACTAATATTAAATTCTTTCAAGTTGCTGTGATTTTTTAAAAAAATGATTAGGGTTTTTATTCTCTGCTGTGCTGGAGGGGACGAGTGGGTAATATTCCAATATTTGTAGTTTTACTTTCACAAGCAGCCCTAGGAATGGCCACTGAAAGCCAAACACTAAAGTCAGGATCATTCAGACCAAGGTATTCCTGATTTCTATGTATGGATGTGAAAGTTGGACAGTGAAAAAAGTGGATAAGAGAAAAATCAACTCATTTGAAATGTGGTGTTGGAAGAGAGCTTTCCGCATACCATGAACTGTGAAAAAGACAAATAATTGGGTGTTAGAATGAATTAAAACAGAACTATCAGTAGAAGCTAAATGATGAAACTGAGGTTATCATACTTTGGACACATAATGAGAAGACATGATTCACTAGAAAAGACAATAATACTGGGGAAAACAGAAGGGAGTAGAAAAAGAGGAAGGCCAAAGAAGAGATGGATTGATTCCATAAAGGAAGCCACAGACCTGAACTTACAAGATCTGAACAGGGTGGCTCATGACAGATGCTCTTGGAGGTCACTGATGCATAGGGTCGCCATAAGTTGTAGTCGACTTGGAGGGACATACCGTATATTCCGGCGTATAAGACGACTGGGCGTATAAGACGACCCCCCAACTTTTGAGAAGATTTTCCTGGGTTAAAAAGTCGTCTTATACGCCGGAATAACAGCCCCCCAACCACAGCCACAACTCTTCAACCCGCTTGCCCCCATAGCAACCCGCCCCCAGCCGCAAGAAAGACCCTGATCCCCGTTTAAAAAGCCAGCGTCCCTCTCCCCTTTCTTCCCTGCGTGGCCAGCGCCCCCTCGCCCCATAGCACGCACCGACCTTTGCCCACCAAGAAGTGGATGTCGCTGAGCACCTCGTTCTTGAAGAGGAAGGCGAAGCGTTCCTGCACCGTTGGCTTCGTCGCCTGCCAGTTGTAGGCCGGCTCCCGCGGTGCCAGCAGGCCGGAGGCGGAGGTGGCGGCGGAGGGCACCGAGGAGGAGGCCGCAGGGGCAGCTGTCGGCAGCGGGTTCCCGCCTCCGCCGCCTCCCGCTGCTGCTGCCGCCGCCCGGTGGTTGTGCATCAGCGGAGGTGCCAGCGCGGCCTGCGGCGGTGAGAGCGGCCCGCCGTTGGCCGCCCGAGGAGGAGCAGCCGCCGCCGCCACGGCCCCGTCGCTCGCCTGAGCAGCCGCGGGCGGAGGAGCAGCAGCAGCGGCAGGAGGCGGCGCAGGCGAGGCCGCCACGGAGGAGAAGGACGCGGGGAGGCTGCTGCTGCTGCTGCTCCCCACCCCGGCCGCGCAGGAGGTGGCGGGGACGGAGGAGCAATGGGGATTCCCCTCAGGGGAGGGGACGCCGGGCCAGGCTGCAAGCAGGAGAAATATTATATTCCGGCATATAAGACAACCCCCGACTTTTGTGAAGATTTTCCTGGGTTAAAATGTCGTCTTATACGCCGGAATATACGGTAACAACAACAACAGAACACAGCAAACAGATGCATGATACCCCTGAAAGCTTAACCAATTGATTACACCAGAAGCATTCATGGACAAGACTCCATGTCATCAGATACACGGTGAAAGCTTATGTCATCATAAATTTGGTAAGTCTTTGGGGCAGGCCTCGCCAACCTGATGCCCTCCAGGTGGCTCGAATTACAGCTCCCATCAGCCCCAGCGTGCACAACAGGTTGGTGAAGGCTGCCTAAAGATGTCGCAAGACTCTTTTGTGGTTTTGCTGCAATAAACGAAAATGGAAACCCCCAGCGGGAGCTGCGACACATGCCCGTGTATTTAAGGGGAAGAAATATGCACACCAAAAGACTAGAATGAAGAAAGAAAAAGGGAGACAGACACACGCAAAGCCACTCGACCCTGCAAATGTAGTTATTGCTCTGTGGAATGGAGGCTAGAAACGCTGGCCATCTTACCCGAAAAGATAAGTTTCTCTTTCATGATGTTGACATCCCGGCTGGACCTGCGGACGGCTGCACTGAGCATAATCTGCTCGGGGTTATACGTGTGGATGCTCCCCAGACGCCATCTGCAATGGAGAAGCAGAACTTAAAGAAGTCACCCTTTCATACGCCCAACCCTGTATTCCCGCGATGAGTTGATCTTACAGCTGCACTGCTGAAGTGGGGGGGGGAATGCCCCTCCCCATTTGCAGCCACCCATTCTGCATTCTCAACTGTATGCCCGCCCACCCCCTCACACATACACAGCCATTCTCATAGTCGGTGGAGCTCAGCTGATTAGGAAGGGCTCTGGGTTATTTTAACACAACTGTGGCCGTTTCTGGGCTGAGACGGGGAGAGCTGTCATTCATGCACTTGAAACCTCCAGGTTGGATTACTGCAATGTGCTCTGTGCGGGGCAGTCCCTGAGGATGGCCCGGAAGCTACAGCTAGTGCGAAATGCAGCAGGTCAACTGCTCACAGAGGCATCTATTATCACCACTATGTTACCCTGCTGCTGAAACAATTGCACCAGCTGCCAAACAGCTACCAGAGATTAAGTTCAAGGTGCTAGCATTGGTGTACAAAGCTCTAAGCAGCCTGGGCTGAGGACCTCAAAGATATCGTCTCACCCCTTATATACCCACCCTGTCACTACGCTATACAGGAGAAGGAAACCTACAGATATCAACTCCATGCAATGTCAGAACTGGGCCTTTAGGGCTGCGGCCCCTACCCTATCGGACAGGTGCTATCTTGACTGCCAGCAGTCATTGAGGGCCTTCCTTTGCCAACGAGCCTTTGAAGCGGACACCCATATCCCAAGCTGTATATTACTGAAATTGTTTTATTTTATGGTTTTATGTACTGATGGTTTTATCAATGCTTTTCTGTTTTTTATCATTAGTCCTTTGGGGACGTTTTATGGGAAGCAATTAATTAACTAATTAAAGCACCAAGGAACATAGGAAGTTGCATTGTACCGAGTTGGATCATTAGTCCATCTAGCTCAGTACTGCCTGCACTGTCTGGCAGTGGTTATCCGCGGGTTCAGACGGGGGACCTTCATTCAGTGGTGATGGTGTAGATATCTATGTGGGTTTCTTCCCTGCACCATCAGTGTGCAAAGTGGTGCACACTCACAGCTTGTTAGCCCTGCAACTAGCCATCTGGACAAGCAAGGAAAGGATATAGATGTGTACGATTAACACAGAAGAGTGTCAGCAGCCGGTGCATACAGGCTGCAAGTGGAAGTTCTGTAGAGCCAGGATGGGTAGAAGATGGATTTATTTCATTTAACAAAATTTAGACACTACTTGGCAGTAGAACACCTCTATGTGGTTTACAAAAAATATTAAAACTTTCAATAAAAACAGTTTAAAACATTTTTAAAACAATTAAAACAACAAAATGGAAATGGACTGCCTTTGATCCTGAATTATGGCGACCCCATGAATAGGGATTTCATGGTAAGCGGTATTCAGAGGGGGTTTCCCATTGCCTCCCTCTGAAGCTAGTCCTCCACAGCTGGCTACGGCCTGCTCAGCTTGCCACAGCTGCATAAGCCAGCCCCTGCCTTGTCCGCAACTGCCAGCTGGGGGCAACTGGGCTTTTTGGGACTCTGCAGCTTGCCCACGGCTGCACAGGTGGCAGGGCACGTAACCCTTGAGCCACTCCCTGTGGGGGGATCTTTAGCTGGCCCTTGACACCCAGGAGACACGAGCCGGGATATGAACTCACAGACTCTGGACTCCCAGCCAGGCTGTCCTCCCCACTGTGCTATACCAGCTCTAATTAAAACAGCAACAGATGATAATGAGAGTAAAAACGCACCAGCATCTATGTATCTGGATAATCTATGCTTGCCTGAACAAAAACGTTCTAAGCAGGCACTGAAAAGAGAACAGCGAAGGCGCCTGCCTGATGTCAATAGGCAGCGAGTTCCAAAGGGTAGGTGCTGCCGCACTAAAAGAACAATTTCTTATCAGCACAGAACAAGCATTATGTGGCACCTATAATAGTGCCAGTTTCACACTGTGATTACCCCAGTGGAGAGTGTATTTTTAAAACTTTGGCTCATGGTATTTATGGTGAGTTGCTTTTTTTTTAATGTTGCTCTAAGTTCTGCTACTTTGAGTGTGTTTTTTAAACTCCTACTATTCTGTTTTGAAATTCTGCAAGCCGCCTTGGGAAATCTGATTGAAGGCTGTGGTATAAATCCTTATAATAGATAAACAATAAGATACACCTGTTAACCTGGATGTACCCGAACAGCAATCTCCCCTCATCCGGAAAGAAAACCTTCTCACATATACCAAAATTCAGACAGACTGTTTCCCTAAGAACATTCACTCAACGGGTGAGGAGTGGAAGGTAGGAGGAGAGTTTGGGGAAAAGGCCACCACATGCTTTAAAAAGGAGCAGGAATGGAAGGTTAGCAAAAATCTTGCACAAAGGATGCTCAATATGATCTCCCCACAGACACTAACAAAGCAAAAAGGTACGTCTACCGGGGAAATGGCAAAAAAATTAAAATAAAATAAAGAGGAAGCCATCACCTTTTCCAACCATGAAAGAGAGGAGAAGAATTCAGGGCTGAGCCTTGCTAATCATTTCTGCCTCTGCCTTTATGGAGTCTCATCACAAGAGATTTGAACCCTGGGCTGCCAAAGGACTACTTAACGCAGTAACTTTGCAAAACCTTAGTACAGCAGGTCTGCAATGTTTACAAATCAACCCATCACACTTTGCAGGGGTGTGTGAAATCAACAAAGAAGTTGCCCCCGATTAGTCTAGCAGATTTTTTAAAAAATATATTTTTAATTGATGTGCTTTAGGTGGCAAGCACCACCTTAAAAGAGGCCTCTCTCCCCCTTGTTCACTCATTCAGGAGGGAAATGCCTCTTGTCAGGATGATGCCCGCTAGACACAGGTGTTGTGGTGTGTGCGTGTGTCTGAATGAAGTATGTTTCTTGCTTCAGTAGATTCAGCAGCTAAAAAATTCTCATATGATTGTAATTAAAAAAAAATTAAGTCAGGTTGCAGGCCTATCTTTTGAGTACCCAGAGAACACAGGTTCTTCCCTAAAATCCAAAGCTACCCACTCCACATAAGTTCAAACACAAACATCAAAAGCACAAACAAGAAAAGTCACACATCGCTAATACAAATACGCGCACTCCATATTCTTAGATACACGCAAACATCACGCATAGTGCAATCACATAACACAGACAGCCCTAGTTTGGGCTTCCACCTGATGGCCCAATAATCCAATCTTACTTGATCCATCCAGGACCATCTTTGGGCCAAACTGGATGAGATGATGACAGGCGCGTGT
This sequence comes from Rhineura floridana, assembly GCF_030035675.1. NCBI lineage: Eukaryota > Metazoa > Chordata > Lepidosauria > Squamata > Rhineuridae > Rhineura > Rhineura floridana. The sequence continues at coordinate 181,825,874 of NC_084484.1, forward strand.
GTTAACATCAGGTCTGATACCAAATCAGTATAAAATAGAGGATGTCAGGGAGAAAGAAATTTAAAATGCAGCAGGTGCAAGATGTGAGGAGCTGAAACCACACACACAAGGTGTGTTTTCCTCCGTGTGAACACTGAACCCAGTTGGTTTTCCTGCCCCAATGAAACTCCAAAACCAGAAGTATCCCCTGCAGGAAAAAGGAACTGCAGGAGGTTCTGGGATGAAAAGTGTGCGAGGATGATTTTAATTTTTTCCCCCATGCCTTCTCATGCTGCATTTCCAACTCCCTCCCCACTCCCTACATCAAGGGAGACTCTTGAGATGTTGCTGAACTACAACTCCCATCAGCCCCAGCCAGCATGTCCAAGGATTATGGGAGTTGTAGTTCAGCATCACCTGGAGGGCCACAGGTTAGCCACCTCGCTCCCTACACAGCTAAATACATTTGGCAAAACCCGACGTTTGGCCTGTCACCATCATGCCTAGGGAGACTGCTGCTAGGTTGAGAAGACTCCCAGTTTCCCGGCCTAGAGGGAGGCCAGGGTCCGGACAAGTGTCCAGGGTTAGGTCCAAAGCACGTGCCCTCTCCCCCCACCCCGTTGTATCCCGCAGACCCAAATGTGGACTGCGGACTTGATGGCTGAGCAATGCGCATTGCCCACAGCTTTCCTGCACAAAAACGCACCCGTTAGGAAAGTCAAAAGAAAATAGCCGTTTGCACAAGGGCAGAAAGAGAGAGCAAGAGGAGACATGGAGCTGATAAAAGCAGACAAGTGTGCAGAAGCGGCCTGGATGAGGCGAGTGGAGGAGGAGGAGGGCGGCATCCGCTGAAAGGCTATTTCTCTTCCCACCCCCCTGTCCTGTGAATGGCGCTGCTTCCGTGAAATTTCCCAGGCTGCAAACCACTTCACACCCATGATGCATTTAACTGCACGGGCAAAAGAAAAGTGCAGAGCCCACATACAGCTCCTGCATCCATACACACAGTCAGATCTGTATGTGGCTGTGTGCATCCATCCGGAGGGGTTCTGGGCGAATGCGACGCTACAGCCCTTGCCTGCTTCCCGCTGCATGGACACCAAGCAAAATCCCACCTGGCGATCTGCACATCGCTTCCACTCTTATTCCAGTACAGAAGCACCTTTTGTATCGGAAAAGCAGACAGCTTGTAAAAAATGTGTAGAGAGTAACACCCCGTGAAGCATTTCGTACACCCCTGCATTTCAGATTTGCATCCCTTGCAGGAAATAACGATGGCTTCAAAACAGAGTTCTTAACAGTCATTAAACAAATTGTCCATATAATCCAGCACTGCTGGGGAAGGGAATTTCAGGCTCGGGGCCCACTTGTGGCCCCCCAGGCCTCTCTGCCAGGCCCTCAGAACTCTCTCCAAGTCACTCCCCCTCTCATCAGGCCACATCCCTCAGTAAATCTGATTTGCACACTATGATTTGAATGTTTTTGTTAGGGTGGAAGGTACCCTTGAACTCTGATCACCCCTCTTGCCTGGATGGAGGAGAGGGGAGTGGGAGTGTGTGTACAAATTAGCCTATTGCACAAAAGTTTTGTATTCATTGCCCTGTCCACTTTTGCCCTGGCCCCTCCAACTACTGGCATGTGGCCCTTGGAAGGGAATGCGGCCCTTGGATTGGAAAAGATTCAACATTCTGTTTGCTCTGGCAGCTGCTCTCCAGGTCTTGACGAGTTCCTGAGACCCAATTCCTCTAAGTGGGAATGCTAGGAGTTGAACCTGGGACCTTCTGCGTGCAAAGCTGGTGCTCTACCATTGAACTACAGCCCCTCTTGGGAGTTACTGGGAGGGACCACATGAACTGGCCCCAAAACTTGCATTGATCACTCATCCCTCTATCCAAATGGGTGTTTAGTGTTTTGCCTGCCCCTACCTCGACTTGTAGAAGTTTTGACAGAGGGAAGCTTTTTGGGAACCAGGCAACTCTGCTGTACGTATAGGATCTTAGCCTAGATAGAATTTTATTGTATTCCTTTGTCTGTATTGAACCTCTCCTCTTTGTCATGCCAATGTACCGAATGTAGCCCGTCTGATGGTGATTAGCTTTAAGGAATCAAACTGTTGTTCTCTTTTGTATATACCAACTTATTTACTTTTAAATAAACTATCTTTTTATGAATGGTGTGTATTGGCGTGGAACTAAAGATTCTAAATCTAGTCCTTGATTGCTGAACACTACTAATGACCATTGATTAATGAGGGTTAATCCCTTGGAATTCACATTGGTCTCTGAGATCCCTCCTGTCAGAGAAAGGAATCAGGAAGAAGGGTGGTGGCAGTACTACCGGGAGTAATTACTCCTGAAGGAGGGAGAGTTTTTGCCTGAAAAGCAGAGACCCAGTGGAGTTGGGACTCTTCTCGGAAGCAAAGAACCCCCCTTAGGGAACTAGGACCCCAGGGGGGCAATTCTTTGACTTTTGTTGCAAAAGTTAGAGCTGTTGGCAAGCCAAGAATGACGTCTACGAGCCAAGGCACTCATGACACAGAATGAGGTGGCAGAATTCTGGTCTGCACCATTCGTGGGTGGTGCAGGTGCTATGTTTCCAAACGCTTCGCCACATAAGAAACCTCTCTGCATGCAATAAGCTATCAAATCAGGGATAAAGGACTAGCACTGCTTAGGGATGGGGGAGAATTCCAAGCAGAATTGATCAAATTCGCACTTTTCAAAATGACATGAGAACTGAAACACAGCCATCCTTCAAAATTTGCATTTATTAGAATTCTGGGATGCAGTTCGCCAACTAAACAATATTTACAAAAATGCATATATTAGGGGAAAGTGTGCATAAAAATGAGTATATCAGTGAAAATAACATGCAAAAGGCATGAAATGATGAGGAATGGCTTGCAAAAATGTGTACATCAAAACTGCCTACAAAAATGTGTTTATTTGGAGAAATGTACACTAAAATGGTGAATTTTCATGAGGATTATTTAAAAAAAATGCAGATCGCTGCAGAGATGTAGAGAACTGAATTTAGTACTGGAAAAATGAGAAACAGAGAGAACTGAAATTGACAGATGTTTCCATCTCTGTCCGTGATAGGCTAGCATATTAGCAGCAGAGAGGATTTTACATGAGAGAACATATATTGGCACTCTCTCAAGCAATCCAGCAGGTATTTGGTGTGTTTAAACTACAGAAAACAATGAATTTGTCTTAGATCAGGGGAAAGGAGGGTTTGGCCTTCCAGATGCTACTGGATTACAACTCCCATCATCCCTGACCATTGGCCAACCTGGCAGAGAATGATGGGAGTTGGAGTCCAACAAGATCTGCAAGGCACCAGATTCCCCATGTATGGCTTAGATCAGCCTTTGGGTCCCCAGATGATGCTGGACTACAACTCCCATCAGCCCCAGACAGTATGGCCAATGGTCAGGAATTATGGGAAACGTAGTCAAGCAGCATCTGGGGGACCCAAAGGTTAGGAAAGACTGGCTTAGATGACTGCATGGAGAAATGGGTTCCAAAAGAAGTCAATGGGACTTTTATCTATAACAACAGCAACAACAACAACAACAACAATAACAATGATGATGATAATGATAATAATAATAATATCCCATCCTTCCAGTAGTCCAGAAGTGCAAACAAGGAACAAAACCCTAAAAACCTCTATAAAACATCTTAAAAACAAAACATATTTAAAAAACCTTAAAAACAAAACATCTTAAAAATAACTTATTGAAAAAAATCTTGAAAAGATCTTGAAAAACAGTGCAGACTAGAATAAGGCCTCTACTTAAAAGGCTTGTTGAAAGAGGCAGGTTTTCGGTAGGCGCCGAAAAGATAACAGAGACGACGCCTGTCTAGCATTTAAGGGGAGGGAATTCCAAAAGCATGGTGAAGATTAGCATCCCACCCTTCACTGTAAGGCCCCAGGGCAGGTTACAGCAATTTAAAATACGACATTAAAAATGTGTTGTATACATATGGCATGCAAACTGAAGGAAAGCTGAGCGAACGGACTGGAATCCAGCTCATTCTGAATGATCGCTGCAACTGTCCCATGACTAGAAAAGGCTCATATTCATAGAAATATAATTATCGTATCACAGGGGGGAAAGGGGCGGAGGCAGAGACAGACTGATGAGAATGGTTCTCAATAACAATTAAATGTAGCTGAAAGATAGTAGGGGAGGTGGCACACGGAACGCTTGATTGAAAACAAGAATTCAAGGCTTGGCTGCAAAAATGGGGGCAGGTTTCCCTTTCAAGTGCTCCCTTGAAGAGAGTGAAAGTGACTTCATGGCCAATGAGAGCGAGAAAATGGGTTGTGAACTACTGAGGCAGGCTCCATTTCAACACTCAGCTTTGACTGGGGCGGGAGAGTTGAAAGGGAGCACACCCCGGTCACTGCCACCGGTCAGGCATCAAAGGGCCACTGGGAGGCCGCAACTCCTGCCCCCCAGCGTGAACACTGCAACGAGGGAAAGACCAGCCTGGCCTCATCCATTGACCAGAGGAGGAGCTGCAAGGATCTTGGTTCCCCACTCCCCACCAGAAAGAACATGCCACTCCAACAGCCAGTTGCTCTGGGGCCACCAATGCAGGAACGCACGCTCTGGCCCCATCCAGGGGACTATGTGCTGTCGCCTGTCGTGGGGGAGGCTGCATGATTACAGGCGGTCGTAAGCAGCCTTGAGGATCATTTGGTTGAACAGAAGATCAGAAGCAGAGCCTGGCTGCTGGATCAGGCTGTAGCCCATCTAGTCCAGCATCCTGTTCTCACAGAAGCCAACTGGATCTCTCCAATGGGAACACTCTCCCCACTTGCAGATCCCCAGAAGCTGGCATTCAGAGGTATACTGCCTCCGACGGTGGAAGCAGAACACTGTCGTTCTTACAACAGCCATGTAAGGTAGGCCAGGATTATGACTGTCATAACATACGAAGAGCCCTGTTGGATCAAGCCGAAAGCCCGTCTAGTCTAGCATCCTGCCAAGCAGATACCCCAAAGGAAGCCCACACACAGGACTTGAGCGCAACAGCAATTCTCCTCACCTGTGATCCCCAGCAACTGGCATTCAGAGGCATCCTGCCTCCAACAGGGGATGTACTTTGAGAAGCGAGGTATAAACCTTCCAAATCAATCAATACATTCAAGCAGGAGACTCAAGCTGACTTTCAGAGCACCCCAGCAGCTCTGTGATGGCCCAGCAGGGCCAAACTAGGAGCAACATGAAATGCCAACAGGCACATCTTTAAAATGGGTCCCGGGACACAATTTAAGAGTCACCATCATGAAGGGTTGCTTGGAAGTTTACAGACTGAGGCTGCCTAAAGTACTTAAATCCCAGTTCTGCATGCAGATAATCTATGCAGCTATGTTTTGTGAACTATAGTGTCTTTTAAAAAACACACACACACCTTTTTCCAATGGATTTTTAATGGGAACTGGCCTGCCTTTTTGAAACCCAATTTTGCAGCAACGCTTTACAAGGGGCAGGGAAGGAGGAAAGACGAAAGGTGGGATGAGGAAGGAGGCATCAGAAATTACCTGATTATGTGATAGCTGTAAAGATGCCAAAATGCAGCAGCAGAGAGAGACGAGAGAGAGAGAGGAGGAACATGCAACAAAGTCAGAGCAGTAAGAGAATAAACAAGGATGGGAGGCAGAGACCTCCTTCGAGTCCTTTATTCCTCCCCCAGGAGCAAGGCTGCCGATGCAGAATGAGGACAAAGGAGTTTTAACCATTGGGGATGCTTTACATTGGGTTCCTGTACTGAGCAGAGGGTTGGGTCTCAATGGCCTTATGGGCCCCTTCCAATTCTATGATTCTACTGCATGGAATATGGAGAATCCAAGCCACTTGGCCACTGTGCAAAACCCTCCTGATCCAACCCTCTGCATGAGGTTGGAGAGGACACCCTACCACCACCGGGCATGGGTGGGAAGCCTGTGGCCCCCCAGATGTTGCTGGACTACAACTCCTATCAGCCCTGACCATTGGCCATGGCAGATGCGAACTGGAGTGCAACAACCTCTGGAGGGCTTCCCTCACCCCTGATCTCAGGCCTCCAATGTTGATATTATTTGTCCAAACGTTGCTTGAAAAGGGTCATGGGAGAACGTTCTCAACTTCACCAGGCAAGGTAGTGCCCTCCAATCCTCTCTCATATTACACTGGAATCTAGCTAACTGCAGCTTGAATGCAATTCTCTCTTCTCCTACCCCCGGTGGAAAAGTTGAAGAATTGTTGTCCTCTCCTCTGTCAAGCATCTGTTTCAAGAATTCTGCATACATTTCCTCCTCCCCTTCTAGGTGAAATATTAACCCAGTTCCTTTAAAAGTGGATTAGCAACTGGAGACCTCTAGGCCATTTCCGGCATGTTTGCCAGCCTAGATGTGGAAAAAGTGCCATCTCTGGCAAGAAAACTTGGCAGCAAGTTATTTCAAGGTGCCTGGATTGAGGTGCTGGCCTACCGTTCCTCAGGACCTTTTCAAAGTCTCCCTCCAGGTAAACCAGTAGCTGACCACAGCCTCCTCTAAGTTCTTTCCAACTGTCCTGAGAACTGGGTTCTCAGGACTCCTAAATGGCATCTTTTCCAGTGGCCTTTGGAAACAGCCATCATCCTAACTAATCCTGTGTCATCCATGATAAATCCCTGCTCAACCGTGAACTCACTACAAGCACTTTGTTTAAACCCCAACCCAACCCACAATGGACATTCCTGAAAGCCATCCCAAACATTTAGAGAGACTTAGCTCCCTGTGGCTTCTATCACCTTGCAGGACAGATGTGGCGGGGAATGTTTGCAATTGTTCTGATGATAAAAAATAATTTTAAAAATCTCCCTGCACGTAGAAAGTTGGCATGTCAGGGAGGAGAACTAGGCTAGCTTTCTTCCTGACGTGCTACCTTTCCACAAGTGGGGAGATTCAGAAATGAGGGCAATTTCAAGCAAGGCATTCCTTTAAACACATACAAAGCCCATTCAGAGGTGGAATATGCCATACCCTCTCCCTGAATTTTTTGGATGGGCCCTCAGTTAAGCTGCAGATGTGGCATGGTTGTCAGTTCCCTTGTGGCTCTCTTCCATACCACTCTGGTAATGTAAGAATTCAGTGGGGATGGGCAAAATCATGTAGAAAAGGGCCCAAGAACTTTTCCCACTATCGCCTCTCAACACTAACGGGGTTCCTCCGACTCTGCCAATGTGGCCTGCACACACTTACAGTACCAGGGTGGCACAGGACGTCGCCGCGCAGGGGTGGCAGCCACATCAGTCCTGCAACTTAGGTATCGGGCCTCATTTTAAAGGACTGCTGAGAAGATTCTGCGGCCCTTCAAAGTGCCTTCAGATACAGCTGGGGTGAACAGCAACACTGAAAAAACACTGGCCAAGGCTACTTACTTCTGGAATATAAAAACTCCTACAATTATGACGAATGAAATGAGATCAGCGGTTATCCAGATTAGACAGTATTCATCCGGAGGCTGGAAGATGAAAAAGAGAAGACAAGAATGCTGTTAGATTAACACACGAACGAGAGGATTCTTCTCTCTCTCTCTCTCTCTCTCTGAATTCAGGAAGTGGTTGCAGAGTTCTACATTTTGATATGTTTATTACATTTATGAGCAGCCTATGAATCTGGTCCTCCTGGTGACACAACACAAATCAGATATCTCACCAGGTAACATCAGCATGAAAACAATATAAACACAAATACGAGAGCTTGGAAAAGTTACTTTTTTGAACTACAACTCCCATCAGCCCCAGCCAGCATGGCCACTGGATTGGGCTGATGGGAGCTGTAGTTCAAAAAAGTAACTTTTCCAAGCTCTGATAAATACATAAAAAGGGGACTACAATAATCCCCATAGGGGTAAAAAATAAAATGCTTAAAATACTCTCAATGTGGAGGACCGTTCCCTCTTCCTGTCACCTTGCAGATATTTCCACTACAACAGGAGTTCCCACATTGTGGTCCACAAGCCACTGCTTCATTCAGGTACTCTGTGGCATGTCTGTGGATTTGTGGCCTCCAAGTCTCATCTATCTAGCTAGCTAGCTAGCTAGCCATCTATCCATCTAGCCATCTATCTAGCCATCTGTCTATCTGTCTAGCCATCTATCTATCTATCTACCTATCTGAATGGCTTATGGGAACAGAGCAGTTTGTGGGGTTTTTTTTATATTATTATTATTATTATTATTTCCATTTCTAGACCGCATACTATCTAAAAGATCTCAAAGCGATTTACAACAGAATACACAATAAAAACATATCAAATTAATTTACAAAGCAAAATATATAAACACTATCCATATACATAAACACAGTATAAAAGTCAGAATTCACCAAGGGAAGCCCGTAAACCACCCTCCCCAATATATGAAACAAACACACACACACTAATCTGTTCCCATAAGCCTCAGCTGGATCCACGGAATACTGAGCAGATAAATCATGCTTCTGCATTTAGGATGTAATTCAGTTCTTCCTAGAACCTGCATGCCACCTGGGGAGTCGGACATCCTCCCCACAGTCTGGGCAGGTGGACCAGCTCACTAACAACAAAGACCGTGTGGAGGTGGAGAAGGACAACTTGGCAGATGACTTTATAAGTTTCCAAGAAAAGAAGGAACGTCTCTCCTAAACCCACGTCTGCTGTGGTAATTGTGTGCATCATTTGAAAACAAAGAAAACATCGTTTTTGTTGTAAATTTTTTTTTACTTTGTTCTTGTTGACTTGTAATCTTACTGTATATTTTTTACTGGTTATTTCTTATGTAATTTTTTTTGTACTATGTTTTAATATGTTGTTCATCACTTTGGGGGCCTTTTGGCCAAAATTGGTATATAAATAAACTATAAACTAAACTAAAAACTATTTCCATAAACTGCCCCTGGCTCCTTCTATATCCTGCCCTTCCTCCCAGAAAGAGCCAAGGGCAGTTTATGGAAATAGTTTTTAGTTTAGTTTATAGTTTATTTACATATATATATGTAAAAAATTAAATAAGTAAGTTCCCTGCTGTGATTCCACACAGTTTTTGTGACATAACCCGCCGTTCCCCAAAATTATTTCTTCTTCTTTTTTAAAGGCCGCGCCCACTTTTACACTTCAAGCACACCCACTCTGGCATTCAGCTCCCAGAGGACTGGCCACAGGGCCGACGCAGCCCTTGACCCAAAAAAGATTCGCCACCCCCGATCTAAAGACCAATAAGAAAGTATGGGTCTCAAATACATATATTTGCATGGATTAAGAGCACTTGTGTTAGCAACCACTAGATGGTGCTCTCACCTGCTAAACTGGCAGCCGTGGCAGGAAAAGTTGCAGCTGTGGATCAATCAGCTCTTCTCCAAGGATCAATGAATGGATCTGGCCCAACTAGACTTTTAGCCCCTTTCCCTTTCTGTGGAATGTGCACGAGGTAACACAAAATGTCGTCTCTAGCATGCATGTGATGCGTTAGGAGAAGGAAGATATTTGATTTTGAAATCACGGTGCCTGTGCATCCCCACACTGGAGAGGCAGAGTGCACAAGCTTCAGGGCAACAGAAGAGGGTGGAAAGAGGGTGGAGACAGGGCAGCTTCATGGCACTGGCTTTCCTTTCATAAAGGCTGGGCGCGGGATCCAATATCTGAACACTCAGCGAGGGATGGGATCCATCTGCCAGTGGTAGTTCGAAAGCATTCCATCAGCCTAACCGGCTGCTATCAAACTGGAGTTCGTCCTTTGTTCGCTGGCTGCTGCTTTTGCCAATCTATTAATATAGTAGCGCCCCACTTTTCGGCGCCCTGCTTTTCGGTCTTCCACTAATATGCTGTCAGTGGGAGCACAGGGAGCTCATGCGCTACAGCTGATTGCTGTCAGCTGGAGTGCCATGGCTGGAGCTCCCCGCATTACAGCTGATTGCTGTCAGCTGGAGCATGGTGGCTGGAGCTCCCTGCACTAGAAACCAGGCTTTTAGTGTTGTAGCTCCTGCCCTCTGGAATCGGTTGCTAGCCAAAATCAGACAGGCGCCTGGCATGATGATGGTTAGGCACCTATTGAAGACAGTTTTGTTTAGGAAGGCTTTGCCCGAGGTGTGCCCCAGTCATTTATGGAATATTAACTGTACATCTCTAGAAATTAAGGCAGGTGCCTAGCATCACGATGATTAGATGCCCACTGAAGACAGTTTCGTTTAGGAAAGCTTTCCCTGAAGTGGAACCCAGTCATTTCTGGAAGATCGGTTTAATATCTGATGAAATTATTTTGTTGTTTTTGGAATTTATACGGATGGTTTCAATGTTCTTAAGAGTTTGTTGAATTGATTTTATTGCTTCTAGAGGTTTGTTTTTGTGTGTTATTCTGTTTTAATCTTGCAAACCACTTCGATGGCTTTATGCTCTGAAGCGATCTCTAAATTTGTATAATAATAATCAGCAGGTTTTTGGTAAAAACAAATGAGATGCTGGTACTCATACCTTGATAAAGGTCCCATGGGTACCAGCACAAAAAGGCTGGCATAGGCAGCAAAAAAAGGTGCCAGTGAGTACTGTCACAAAAAAGAAGTAATAATAAAATAATGATATTCATCATCATCATCCTTGAGTGCTTTTCCTTAGAATGTATTCTTGACATCTGACAATGCCCAGAGAAGGTTGTGTGCAGAAATTAGCCCACTGTACAAAAGTAAAATTATACACCCCTTATATATCCAGCAGATCACTGCACTCTCCAGGTGAGGGCCTCCTGCAAATACCCTCTTATCAGAAGGTCCATTCCACACAACATAGGAAGCGGACCTTTAGTGTAGTGGCACCTGCCTTCTGGAATTCCCCCTCCCCAAAGTATTAGATGGGCACAATCTCTTATCTTTTTGGCACCTACTGAAGACCTTCCTCTTTCAACAAGCCTTTTAATTGGAAATCTCATCCCAGTCTGCATCTGTGCGGGAATTGCTTTCTAAGATGTTTTTAAAAGTTTTTTTAAAAGATGTTTTTAAGGTTTTTTTATTTTAAAAATATTTTTAAGATGTTATGTTTTTGAAATGTTTTAAGATTTGCCAGCGTCTTATCATTTGTTTACTGCCTTGGGCTTTCTTCTGGGAGGAAGGACGGGACAGAAGTTAAATAAATAAATAAATAAAATAAATTAACATTCATTCTGCCCACTTTTGCTTTTGGCTCCACCCACCAGGGCCATGTGGCCCTTGGGATGAAAGCGATTCCTCATCCCTGCCTTAACAGGTGGGCCTCAGGCAAGAAGCGTTCACTCCACTGAAACCTACCTTGCAGGGTTGTTGGGGGGACTGTATTTGATAAAATATCTTTAATAACCCCCTCCCTGAATTTTTGGAACAGGCGAGGAAAGAACAGGCACAAATAATGCCTGCTTACCATTAACCAGATGGGGGAAGGCACTCTGCTGAGGACATGAGAGTTGTCGGAAGTGACGGACTGGACCCCAGAGCACCACAGGATAGAGTACAGCCAAGGCTCATTCACAATGTACAGATTAACACTCAAGTTTGCTGCTGTGTATTCCCTGTTGAGAGTGCAGAGGAGGGGAAAGACAAACCTTAGAAAAACAGCCTGCCGAAAAACATAAAAACCGCTTTTGTTGGATCTGCCTAACTGAGGGCTTTCCTATCCGATCCTGAATTCTGTTGTCAGGTAGTGGCATTTGGGAAGAGCACAAGGTAGCTATGAAGGCAACAGCCTTTCCCGTGACTGCCCCCAGCATCTGATACCTGGTGGTATCCTGCTCCTGACCATGGAGGTTCCATCTGAAGTAAGGAACAATTTTACAAAAACATGAACTTCTATTTGAAGTGTCCTGTGAAGTTTTATTGTCGATGCTCCCTGGCATTAGAAGGACGCAATGTCTAATTAGTGGCCAAAAAAAAAAGAAGCCCGCACACAGGGGTTTCCGTGCAGGATTTTTGCAACTGGGAGATTCCAGGGAGAACACTGCAGCCAGGACCCATCCCTTGGCCAGAGACGGAGTCATCTCCTTCCCAGAAAGAACATGCTTCTCCTGCTTCCAGTTTCCCTGGGACTGCAGAGCTGACGGGAGAGGCACTCTGCCCCCCTCTGACAGGCTGGGATGCAAGGGGCAACAACGGTGTCAATTTTGGCTTTATGTATTATGCATATATTATTGCAATTCTGTTGTAAGCCACCTTAAGGATCATCCAAATGAAAGTCGAGATATAAATATTCTAAGCCGGGGTTGCCAATCTTTTGGGGGGGTTGGTGGGCACATTTGGAATTTCAAGAAAAGGCCGTGGGCGCCAAGCACAACATGGCTGCCATGGGGGCGTGGCATAACAAAAAATGGTTATCACATCCAAAAGAGCAGGAAAAGAGGCAGGAACACAAAGTGGTGTGGGCATGCTAATCAGCCTACCCCTCCATAGGGAAAAAAAGGCACCCACACCCACCACTGCTGCACCTGCTCACAGAGAGACGTTCTTTGCACCTCTCCTGTTCAGAAGGAGGGGAGATGGGTGCCCAATCCTGGCATCTGCTGAAATGTGGGCATATTTAAGGGGGCATGTTCAGTGTAGGAGAGAGAGGGTGGGCCAGTGGAAAGTAGAAGTGAGCAGGAAGAGCAAACTGCCTCTCACACATTGTGGATTTTTGAAGGGGCATTTTTCAAGACCTTTTGTGGGCACCAGGGGAGTTGCTGGCGGGCACAGTGGCGCCCACAAGTGCCACATTGGCAACACCTAAGTAAATAAACTATCAATAATCCATACTGTTAACAACAAGCAGCACAAGCTTCTCATCCACCTGAAAAAAAAGCTTCTTTCCCTTGCTGCAGATCAATATCCAAAATTATTCCAGTCTGTTTCCCAGTCACTGAAACAGCTACAACAGGCAATCCTCAAAAAGTGTCCTCTGCAATGTCCCTTACTACAGTAACTGAAGACAAGACAGGCTGATTAGAGGTTATTAATGGGCTGGATTCTGCACGTAGAGTAACTTCTGAAATAAAAATCGGGACCTTGGCCTTCACCACAGCTCCATGGTAACAGCAGCGGCTTCAGCAGGCATAAGAGAAGCCACAACTGGCTGGGAATTGTCTATACAAAGGCTGAAGCTTCCTCCAAAGAGGATATCAGAGCCAGAATTAGAAAGCCATCTATTACCTTCCAGGTATGCAATTGTCTCCACAGGCCCTTAGTCATCATTAGACACTCCTGTCAAAGGCATGGTTCACTAGCTCTTTTCAGGGATGTAGTCATCTCTGCTAACAAAAGCTTGGCACCGTAAGAAGGTGAATTCTGCAATCTGTATCCCTAATGCAAGCTGACATGAGTCATCTTACCCTGTATAATTTATTCTGCAATTTCATGACTATCAGTGGAGAGTGGTGGCTGCAATGTCAACGGGACAGTGAATCCGCTCCGGGGTTTGGTCCAAACTTTCAAGGACCGCTCCTCAAAAGTTTGGATTAAAACCCACAACGGATTCACTGCCCCACTGACCACTGGAGCTACCAGTCTCCACTGATTACTATGTTGCAAAACCCAAGAATCTGAAGCATCACACAGAGAAGCCTAAAGGGTCACATTCAGCTTCCAGGCCTAAGGTTCCCTACCCTGGGCTTACACGATCGAATGCACCTCTACCCAGCAAGTTCCATCCATTAAAAACTTCACACCCAGTCTAGCCTTCTCTCTGACACGTTGCTTTCCTGGGTTTGACACGCAGCCTGGAGAACGGTTCCTGGGCGGTGCCACTCCAGACTGCAGGTGTGGGGCTACACAGTCTGAATGCTGCCCACTTTGTATTTTAAAAAAGGACACACTCTCTAGGCTTTAGAAAGCTAGCACATCAGGGAGAAGCCAAAACCAGACATTCTTTTCTACATCCAGGGATGTGGAGTTTGTTTTTTTAAAATGGGAAAAACCTTCAGTCATGTGAGCGTTTGGCACCCACAGGTCTACAGTGACACAATCCAGAAGAGGCACATAAATTGCTTATGAGAACTAGGGCAAAAAGAGTCACATGAGCAGAACCTGATATCATCACTGGTGACCTTGGTGTACCGCAGGTTCAGCTTCCGGAAGCCTCTGTCCCTCAAAGGCTGAGCCCCTGCCTTGATACCAGAGGTCTGTTGGAAACCCGGGGCAATCTCTTGAACCAGCCTGCGCTGAGAGTCAGGCAACCACATCATCTGGAGGGAAAAAAAAACAATAAACCAGTAGCAATTATTATTATAAAAGAGAGGCAATTCTCAGCCAGCCGGCATCAGAAGCTTTTCAACAGTTAGCACTGGGCTGGTTTTCAAAAGATTGCATTCTTCACGCCAAGGAACAAAAAACGATTCTCAAAATGACAGCTGAAATTTACAATCTTTTTTGTTGTTGTTATATGCCTTCCAGTCGATTACGACTTACGGCGACCCTATGAATCAGCGACCTCCAATAGCATCATATAATCTTTATTACAGTATAAACATTTTATTTAAAAATTCTAAGCAATTTTATATTACATAAAGATAGCATTACATTTGCTATATCGTCAACCTGAGTCTAGTTTCCTGATCAATGCAAACATTTTATTCCTTCCTCTCAACTTAAAATATTTCCCACCCTCTCAATCCAGCATTTTACAGTGGTGCATCTAGCATCTTCATGGCAGAACCTTCACAGTGTGCTGAAGACACAACTCTTTACCTAGGCCTTTGACAGTCAAGACATTTTCTTCAGTGTGAGTCATCTCTTTTGCTGAATTCATATTGTTCTGTTCCATTTGGAATAGTTGCATTTGTTTTTATAATTGTTAACAGTTTTTTTTTATTACTTGCACACTATATTAGTGTAACCTGGCCTGAGACTATGTGATAGGAATGGGCAAGAATTTCGATTCAGTTCACATTTCAAGCCAAATTTATCAAATTTGCACTTTTCAAAACAATATGAGAATGGAAACACAGCCATCCTTCAACATTTGCATTTATCCGAATTTTGTGATGCATTCGCCAAACAACCAATGTTTACAAAAATGCATGTATTCGGGGAAAGTGTGCATAAAAATGAATATATAACGTACAAAATGTATTGTATGATGAGAAATGGCCTGCAAAAATGTGTACATTAGTCAAATCCCTGCAAAAATGTTTTTATTAGGAGAAATTTGCACTGAAATGCTGGCGAATTTTCATGAGGATTTTTTTTTAAAAAAATTGCAAATTGCTGCAGAGATGTGGATAACTGAATCTAAGATTAGAAAAATGATAACTGAGAGAAATTGACAGATCCTTCCATCCCTACTATGTGAGGAAGGAAAGGAATGGAATCTAAATAAATAAATATGTTCCTATTTGGCATGCCAGCTTTGCTATCACATCTCTCTTGTATAAGATAACAATTTCATGGATAATATTTCTGGGGATGTTTTTTAGAATTTTGTACACCTTATTTTAGCCGTCACAATCACATTATGAAGTAACTGGTGTGTGTGTTTCAGAAAATCAGTAAAAATGCTGCATAGAAATCAGTAACAATACTATCAGATCTGCAGTCACAATATTTTTAAATTGCTTCTCTTATTTTATAATACCCAACTCCACTGCATAATGCAGTTGTAAGAATATTCATGACAAGGCTGCGGACAGACAAAGTCAAGCACTTTTACATCCCATTGATTCCAATAGTTTATACCTAAAAATCTCATCTGCTGATGTGAACCTCATGTAAATGTGCTTAACATCAGCTGCATATATTATTGGGGAGGGCAACAAGTGGCCCTACCCGAAGGGAGACAGGGATGCAAAATGGTTGGAGCAATGGAAAGGGGGCGAGTCCTCTGCAGATGAGTGATTTGTCTCTCCCCAAAAGCCCATTGGGTAGGGAGAAAAGGAAAAGGAGGTGGTCCCATCTGCCACTGGCCTCCAACCCCACTCACAGCCCTTGACAGAAACAAAAAGGTTCCCTTCCCATCATATAAAATCACAACAACCTGGGAAACTGCCTCATACTGAGTCAGACCACTGGTCCATCTAGCTCAGTATTGTCTACACTGACTGGCAGCAGCGTTCCAGAGTTTCAGGCAGAAGTCTTCTTTCCACCCCCCACCCCCCGGAGATGCTGGGGGTCGCAAAACATGCAGCTTCTGCTATGGCTTAAGACACAAGAAGCCAGGAGGGTGCCCTGTGCAGAGTGAGACCATTGGTCCAATACTGATGCTGATGAAAGATGGCAAGGCGACCCCCAGCTCAAACCCCAACTCATCAAGAACCCACCAAGCAGCCTTCGGGAGGCCCCATACACAATAAACAGAAAGCACTGACCTACCTTCTGAGGATTGCTGAGATAACGTATGCAAAGCATGATAATTACTGAAAACATTGGCTAAATGGCAAGCATTATTATTAAGCAGAAAACCATTCCACCACTTCTAGATTTGGATTCAACTTTTTTTTAGGAAACTACCTTATCCCATTGATCCATCTAGCTCAGTGTTGTCTGCACTAACTGGCAGCAGCTCTCCAGCGATTCAGACAGGGGGCATTCCCGGCCCTACCTGGAGATGCCCGGGATTGAACCAGATGCTTTCTGCATGCAAGGCAGGTATCCTATCACTGACCTACAGTCCTTCCCCAACAAAAAGCAACAGGGGATGCTTTCACACTGCACTTCATTCCGTTATTCTGACGATTTCTTAGCTGGTAATTTGCACATTTTATTTGAGCTTTCACACGATGCACAAGCCAGTTCTGGAATTCTAGTGGAATATAGTGCAAGTTTTGCACACATTTTCATGATAAATAATATCAGAAATAATCCCAGGATGCAGTGCATTCCCACCCTTCAGTTGCACTGGGCATTTTTTTTGCCTGATGAAAATTTACCAGTATTCTGGCATAGGAGCAGATAGCAGCAGCATTCCCCCTCCCCACTCATTTCAATACAACTAAAATAATTTAAAAAGTCAGATCCTAACAAGAGAGGGCTTGCATGGCGACGGGATGAGATCTTAGACCTCCTACACAGTGGGGAACAGTGCGCATGTGTATAATGGGTGAGGGACGAAAATAAGATGTTCATTGCAGCAGTGTGAAAGACAGTTGCACAAAATGCCGGTATATCGGCTGAAACAGCGACTGTTCCTTAACACAACAGGTACTGCAGCATGAAAGTATGTTAGAAATCGGGACAGATGGGCCTTTTTAATCTATTAAGCTAATGCAATAAGCCCCATGTCTGAAAGCAAAATGGAAATGGACTGCCTTTAAGTCGATCCCAACTTATGGCTACCCTATGAATAGGGATTTCATGGTAAGCGGTATTCAGAGGAGGTTCACCATTGCCTCCCTCTCAGGCTAGTCTTCCCCACCTGGCTAGGACCTGCTCACCCTTGCCACAGCTGCACAAGGCAGCCCCTGCCTTGTCTGCAACTGCCGGCTGGGGGGCAACTGGGCTCCTTGGGACTCTGCAGCTTGCCCACGGCTGCACAGGTGGCAGGGCACGTAACCCCTGAGCCACTCCCTGTGGGGGTGATCTTTAGCTGGCCCTTCACACCCAGGAGACATGAGCGGGGATTTGAACTCAGACTCTGGACTCTCAGAAACCTAGACGGGCATTCACACTGCCTAAAAGGGTTTTTCGCGGGTGGGGGCAGAGAAACGGCCTGACAGATTGGAGGCAGCCTCTTACGACGAGTATCAGAGAAAGAAGACACACAGCTAATTGAAATCTGGGTGCCGGCATCAGTTCTCAAGAAGACAGATGGAAACTAAATACAGACCTTCCCCAAGCTAATTGTTCCATGTGTGGGTTTACGAGATACTTTACGATTAAAGAACAGCAGCAGCAGCAGCAACAAAAAACCCTCACACCCTTAACTAGACAGACTGCTTTAGCAGAATCTCAAGTAGGATGGAAACATCACCACCCAGCTCGGTGCCCAAGGAACACCACAGACACGCAGGTGCCTCCTCCCCTGCCCAAATGTTCCAAATTACAGAGACCAAGAACACCTGCTCCACTTTTAGAGGGCCTTCAGCAGGGTGAGTCCCTTGAATTTCACTGTTATACACTAGCGTTGAGCCAAAACTGGCACGATGCTCATCCACAAGTGCTGGGGGGGGGGTGGAAGAGGAAAGTGATTTGTCTGGTAGCCTGAGCAACAGAGCCAACAGGCTCCCTCCCTCCGTTCAAAGGGAGGGCAATGCAAAGGCTTCATTTGCCCTCACTGATATACGCCCAATATTGCTCTGATTTTAGCACGCTGCTTATGGGATCCCTGATTGGCTAGGATGATGTAGCCAACAGGAAGACAATATAAGTTTTAAAAGGGGCTGCCAAAAGTGGCAGCAAATAGCAATGAGCAAGGTAAATTTGTGTGTGCGTGTGGGGTGAGTTTTAGAGACCATTTCTCTCTCATATTGTGCTGGCTTGGAAGACAAAGTTACAACGACCACAAAAGCTTCCTTTATCATTGGTCTCTCCCTCTCTAGCCCCCATACTGTCTATTCCTCCGACTGAAGCCCCCAAAACGCCGTCCACCATCTACCTACAATAGCGACGTGGGACTCACAGCCTGCTGCGGGATGCCTGACTCGAGGACCATTTCCAGGGTGATGTTGATGAAAGCGCTGTGGTAGGGATGGTCCTGGGGCAAGTCCTGGAGGTTCAAGAGGACGGTGGCATTGCCCTTGATCACTTCCAGCATCTCAGCCAGCTTGCAGATGGATTGGTTGGCGGCTTTTACAAAGTCAGAGCTGGAGAGGGCGTCAGCAGTCCAGAAGGGATCGTTCTGTGGGAAGGGGGATGGAAATAGGCGTCAACATTCAGAAGTTGAGGCTGGAAAAGAAGGTGGAGGCGAAGCCAAGGATGGAGATGGGGGGGATGGAGTCAAGGAGGCCAGGAGGGGTGGCATGCAGCAGTGGCCAGCGCTGCAGGGTTGTCATAGCTAGGTCCACGATGCTAAACAGTCAGTGTGGGGCATTAGGTCTGGGGAGAACAAGGCTTGTTTGTTTAATTTATATACTGCTTTGTATTTCAACAAAAATACAAATCCCAACAAAAAGGGGATGAGATATACAGTACAAATTTCACATTCTAGCTAGTTAGGTAGTGGACTCATGGACATGCACTTTTAGACGGTACCTTGGGGCCAATTTTAGCGCTGCAAGTGTTAAGTTGGAAATGTAGATTGTGATGGTTATTGTTATTTGACTCTCGTAAATTGTGTTTTGTAAACTGTATTACTTTATTGTACTGATTTATTGTTTTATTGATGTATTCTTATATTGTATTTTGATATTTGTGTCTTCTGTAAGCCGCCTTGAGGGTCTTGGCTGAAAGGCGGGGTATAAATAAATAAATAAATAATATTAATTTTTAAGCCAATGTTCTTTTTGGAGGAAGCCATCTCTGACTGTGCAAACCTTTGCAACTTGCAATCCACCGTGAGGGAAGAAGCCACCACCAATGGCTCAATGACTTCCCTGTTTTGGCTGCCTGGGACTGCAGAGAAGGGTACATAGGAAGTTGCCTTCTACTGAGTCAGACCATTGGTCCATCTAGCTCAGTATGGTCCACACTGACTGGCAGCGGCTGTCTAGGGTTTCAGACAAGGGGCCTCTCCCAGCTAGGGATGTGCTAGAATTCTGCCCAATTTCAATTTGGTACCAAATTTTCTATTGATCTGCTTATTCTCAATAGTTGAGGATCAGATTTTAATGTAGCAAATTTCCCCAGCTGTTTTTGAAAGCGAACTTTTTTTTAAAAAAAAAATTATCCGCCTCTAAAACATCAATTGTACAAAGTGATAATTTCCTTTAAAAATATCGACATGTTCTTTAAAAATATTGACATGTCCGTTAAAGATATCGATATTAATACTGATATTTTTTCCGAGTGAAAAAAGCAGTGGCTAGCGGGTAAAGAACACACCTCCTGCCGTGGCAAGTAGACAAGGCGGCGGTGGCAGCGGCAGCCTGGGCAAGCGAGCTATCTGGGGCGATGGCTATGCAGTGACAACCTGGGCAGGGGTGGCAGAGTTTGTCTGGGGTTGCAGTGGCAAGCAGGCAAAGCGAGCCGATTGGAGAGGAAAGTGTGGGTGTCTGGAGGGGTGGCAGTGGTGAGGGGCGTGGGAGGGGTGGCGAGCAGGGGAGTTGACAAGTGGACCGAGCAGGGGAACACAGACCCCCTTGTTGTTATATGCCTTCAAGTCGATTATGACTTATGGTGACCCTCTGAACCTTTTTTATATCTATATATATTCATAGGGTTTTCATGGCAAGAGGTATTCAGAGGTAGTTTACAATTGCCTTCCTCTAAGAGTCCCCACAGTCTATACATATTTACATAATCGTTTCCACTTCAGCAAACTATAAGGACAGAGAAGAAACTATTGACAACCCTGAATGTTCCGTGACCACTGGAACCTTCCCTAATTCCATGGTTTCACTACTAGGGGCGACTAAACCCAGCATGGTGCCTTTCAGATGTTGCTGGACTCCAGCTACCATCAGTCCCAGCCAGCACGGCCAGGGGTAATGGGACATCTGGAGGGTGCCACGTTGGCTATCCCTGCACTGACTATTGCCCACCCACTTCTAAACCTTCTTTCATAGTCTTGTTGTCGTTGTTGTGTGCCTTCAAGTCAATTACAACTCATGGTGATCCTATGAATCAGCAACTTTCAATAGCATCTGTTATAAACCACCCTATTCAGATCTTGTAAGTTCAGGTCCGTGGCTTCCTTTATGGAATCAGTCCATCTCTTGTTTGGCTTTCATTGTCTGAAATACCTAAAAAAAGGTTTTTTAAAATGAAAGGAAGGCATGCCCAGGTGGCTGGAGTAGGTGGTAAAGACTCGATTCCTGTGCTTATGCAGGGTGGGTTGTACAAACAAATGAATCCAATCAAGCCTTCGAATGCTCTTTCCGGGACCCTGCTGCAGAGGACAGGATCACTGGCCCCAATCCACCAACTGTGTCATGAAAAGCACATGGACATTTACAAGGCCAGGCTCATAGCCGGGTTGTGGTCCTGCCGACAAGATGATGCAGACTTCCTCTTTTTATCTTTATGTGAAAGCTCAGATTCTGGCTGCCTGGGTGGGGTCGGGGTGCTGGGTTAGCAACTCCAGACTAGAATCTTGTACATGGCACAGGACAGTGTTGTGATACCTTCTGTCTGGCTGCTTCTGTAGCAGTTTCCATATTGGCCAAATGCACCAAGGAATATTTAGGGCTTTTATTTAAGTGTCATCACTTCCCCCATGGATTTTACGGATTAAAATCGGCATAGCTGGGACCACCTGCCATTTGGCTCCTCTTCCTTCTGCAGAGTTGCCCCCATAAGCAACCATCCCCTCTGGCTATATCCAGAGGCAATTGTGAGTCAGCGAGGCCCTTCCCATTGGCACAGCTGTGACCAACTCCCCTTTGGTTTCTCGCCTTGCAAAACTGTCCCACGCAGTGATGGTGGGTCACTGCATTTGCCTGTTCGCCCCCCTTCTTCCCCTTTCCTCCTTTCCACTTTCTGTAATATCTGTTAAATTGCAATCCATTATTTTAGACCAGGGATGGGTAGATTTCAGGTTTGCAGGATCTGCTTTGTTTTTTACTAGAACCTGGAGGCCCAGCAATGATGACGCTAGCAATCCCTAGCAATTCCATGCTAGAGATCATTTGGAAAGGTATTGAAAATAAAACGGCCGATATCATCATGCCGTTGTATAAATCTATGGTGTGGCCGCATTTGGAATACTGTGTACAGTTCTGGTCGCCTCATCTCAAAAAGGATATTATAGAGTTGGAAAAGGTTCAGAAGAGGGCAACCAGAATGATCAAGGGGATGGAGCGACTCCCTTACGAGGAAAGGTTGCAGCATTTGGGGCTTTTTAGTTTAGAGAAAAGGCGGGTCAGAGGAGACATGATAGACGTGTATAAAATTATGCATGGCATTGTGAAAGTGGATAGAGAAAAGTTCTTCTCCCTCTCTCATAATACTAGAACTCGTGGACATTCAAAGAAGCTGAATGTTGGAAGATTCAGGACAGACAAAAGGAAGTACTTCTTTACTCAGCGCATAGTTAAACTATGGAATTTGCTCCCACAAGATGCAGTAATGGCCACCAGCTTGGATGGCTTTAAAAGAAGATTAGACAAATTCATGGAGGACAGGGCTATCAATGGCTACTAGCCATGATGGCTGTGCTGTGCCACCCTAGTCAGAGGCAGCATGCTTCTGAAAACCAGTTGCTGGAAGCCTCAGGAGGGGAGAGTGTTCTTGCACTCGGGTCCTGCTTGTGGGCTTCCCCCAGGCACCTGGTTGGCCACTGTGAGAACAGGATGCTGGACTAGATGAGCCACTGGCCTGATCCAGCAGGCTCTTCTTATGTTCTTCTGACCAGTTGCAAAATGTTGGCTCAGCCATAATTAAGGACCAGGGTGCCTCTGAGCATATGTTCAGGCCCCAGATTTGTGATCAGTACGAGAACCAAGCGCACAAGCATTTTCCTCCACAAGCGTTCTTTTTCATAACGTTCTCTCTTTTTATTTTTTGACTGAAAATGGTTGCTAGTTGTTGCTATTTGACAACTGAAAGACAGGAATCCAATCTAGTTTACTGCACTCATTTGGTTTATTGAGCCTTCATTTTGAAATCTTATGGGGTGCAAATCTGACGGAGAGGTTAATGTCCATTCTCTGCTGGGCGTTCGTTCTGATTTGTTTGTAAGGTGTTTTTACATCTTCCTGCTAATCATCTGTGCATCTCACACTTTTCAGTATTTTTTCTTGCCACGTTCCTAACAGTAAAAAGCCCTTTTTTAAAAAAGTGGATTTGTTGTGCCAGGGTGATAGAATGCTTTCACCTACTTAATTTTGCAAACCAGTATGTGCTTGAATCCCTCCTGCAAAATAATGTCAGTCTGAAAGCACCCATAGCATACCCTCAAAGCCAGGGCCGGTTCTAAAGGGCAGCCAGGTGGGGCACTGGCCCGAGGGCCCCCAGAGCTACAGGGCCCCCTCCCGCGATCCGTGGAAGCATCCGCGGACCGCCATCGTCCCAGACAAAAGGAAGTACTTCTTTACTCAGCGCATAGTTAAACTATGGAATTTGCTCCCACAAGATGCAGTAATGGCCACCAGCTTGGATGGCTTTAAAAGAAGATTAGACAAATTCATGGAGGACAGGGCTATCAATGGCTACTAGCCGTGATGGCTGTGCTGTGCCACCCTAGGCAGAGGCGGTATGTTTCTGAAAACCAGTTGCCGGAAGCCTCAGGAGGGGAGAGTGTTCTTGCACTCGGGTCCTGCTTGTGGGCTTCCCCCAGGCACCTGGTTGGCCACTGTGAGAACAGGATGCTGGACTAGATGGGCCACTGGCCTGATCCAGCAGGCTCTTCTTATGTTCTTATGAGTTGCCCTTGAAAACAACTCAGAAACTTTAACTGGTCCAAACTGCAGCAGCCAGATTACTGGTTTGATTTCCCTTAAGAACTCAGATAACCTCTGTTTTAAAACAGCTGCATTGATTGCCAGTTCATTCTGGGCCCAATTCAAGAAACTCTCGTAAGTGCTTAACGCCCTAAATGACTTAGGTCCCAGATATCTGAAATACCATCTCCTTCCCTTCAGACCCTCTCGGGGGTTCAGATCGGCAGAAGCTGCAGGTGGTGCAAAATGCGGCGGAGGACCTTTAGTGTAGTGGCACCTACCTCTGGAATTCCCTCCCCTTAAATGTTAGACAGGTGCCATCTCTGTTATCTTGTCGGCGCCTGCTGAAGGCCTTCCTCTTTCAACAAAAAGCTTCAGCTAGTGCAAAACGCAGCAGCCAGACTGCTGACGAGGACCAGCCGGTCAGCGCATATAACACCTGTTCTGGCCCGTTTGCACTGGCTACCTATTTGCTTCCGAGCCAGATTCAAGGTGCTGGTTTTGACCTATAAAGCCTTACACGGCGTGGGACCGCAGTATCTTGTGGAACGCCTCTCCCGCTATGAACCGACCCGGTCACTTCGCTCAGCGTCTAAGGCCCTCCTCCAGGTACCAACCCATCGGGAAGCCCGGAGGACAGTTACTCGATCTAGGGCCTTTTCTGTAGTGGCCCCCGAATTGTGGAATAGCCTCCCCGAAGAAATACGCCTGGCGCCGACGCTTCTATCTTTTCGGCGCCAGGTTAAGACCTGGCTATGCTCCCAGGCATTTTAAAGCGTTTAATGTTACAATTTTAAATCTCTTTGTTTCAGTTTATTTATTGTGATATTTTGTATTTCTGTACTTTTAATCTTTTGTACACCGCCCAGAGAGCTATTCGCTATGGGCGGTTTAAAAATGAAATAAAATAAATAAATAATAAATAAACAAGCCTTTTAAGTAGAAATCTTATCCCAGTGTGCATCTGTGTTGGAACTGCTTTTTAATATATTTTTAAACCTTTTTAAAAAATGCTTTTAAAGATGTTTTGTTTTAATATGTTTTTAATGGTTGTTATTTATTTATTACATTTGTATACCGCCCCATAGCTGAAGCTCTCTGGGCGGTTTACAACAATTAAAACATTGAAAACAAATATACACATTTAAAAACACATTTTTTTAAAAAAAAAAACAATTTAAAAACACAAGCTAAAATGCTTGGGAGAAGAGGAAAGTCTTGACCTGGAGCTGAAGAGATAACAGTGTTGGCGCCAGGCGCACCTTGTCAATCACATCAATCCATAATTTGGGGGCCACCACTGAGAAGGCCCTCTTTGTTTTGCGACAAGGTGCGCCTGGTGCCAACACTGTTATCTTTTCGGCACCAGGTCAAGACTTTCCTCTTCTCCCAGGCATTTTAACAGCATTTGAATGATGTGTGTTTTAACTTGCCTATCAGGTTTTTATGGGGTTTAATTTGGTATGGCTTAAATTTGTATACTTGTTTTTAATGTTCTTAATTGTTGTAAACTGTCCAGAGAGCTTTGGCTATCAGGCGGTATATAAATGCAATAAATAAATAAATAATACAACTCCCGCCAGCCATGGCTATTATGGCTGTTGTCCACAAGACCTGGAGGGCACCAGGTTGGGAAAGGCTGCTCATGCTGAACAAAGTTTGGAAAGTTTGCCTGACGGCCAGTAGGGGGGATCCCTGAGACTCATCCACGCACCTTGAGGAACCATTCACCGGCATTCAGCCTCTGCAGGTCTGTCCAGTTGAACATGGAGGCATGTTCGTGGGCCAGCTCTGGGAACACCACCTCCACGTCGGTCGTCCTCCGGAGCGTCTCATCGTGCATTAGAAAAGGCACCCCATCATAACTGCGAGACAGGAAGAGGACAAGAGTCTGCTTTTAACAGCACCCGCCCAATGCACAGGGACAAGGGAACCTGCCTTATACTGAACCAGAGCATTGGTCTATCTAGTTCAGCATTGCCTACAGAGACTGGCAGCAGCTCTCCAGAGTTTCAGCGAGGGAACATTCCCAACGCCACGTGGAGATACCAGGGATTGAACCCGGGGCCTTCTGCATGCAAAGCAGATGCTCTGCCACTGAGTGACAGCCCTCCTCCAACTGAATACAGAACCCACTTGCTATTCAAAGCACACTGCTGCTGATTCCTGGGACAGGAACTTAACAGCCCTGGACCGCGTTGGAGCAATTGGTCCATATATCCCGGTACTATCTACCCCAATCTGGTGCCCTCCAGAACGTTTGGACTATAACTCTCAGCAGCCGCAGCCAGTCCTGTACTGGCTGGGGTCGACGGAAGTTGTAGCCCCAAACATCTGGTGGGCACTGGGTTGGGGAAGGTTGGTGGAGACTGAATGCCAGTGGCTCTCTAGAGTTTCAGACGGAAGCCTGTGCCAGCCCTGTCTGGAGATGCCAGGATAGAGCCACTCATCTCCTGCGGGCAAAGCAGGAGCTCTGCCCCTGAGCTACTGCCCTTCCCCCAATGCGGTGGTGGCTGGTGCCCACCAGGACTGGAGGAGCAGAAGGCAGGAGCCCGACAGGAGGTGGAGCCAGAGCCGAGGAGAGGTGGAGCCAACTAAGTCTCGTTTGGTTTCTATTGTCCTCCCTGCTGAGGTCCACAAGAGGCAACGCTGAGGGGGGCAAGATCGCCCCCTTGAGGGGTTGTTAAGTAAGACAGCAGGCAGATGGGGGCTGACTGAGGGAAGCCTGAGGTTGGTGGGGCAAAGCCCCATTCACCCTAACTGCCCCAGATGAAGCTTTTTACCAGCTGAGGCGTGGAAAGATTCTGGGCACGTGCACCTCCCAATACCCCCAGCTTCGTCTATTATTGCAAAGCGCTCTACGCCAAAAGCAATTGGAAGCTGCAACAGGCCCAGAATGCAACAAGCAAATGTTTAAACTGGTGAAGCATATAATATTCTCATCTCAAACGGCCTGATCACTCCGATCACCTCTGGGGGCCCTGCTCCATGTGTCCTCACCGTTTGACGTACGGTGCTTGGTTTACAAGAGAAGGGGCCTTGTCTTCAGTAGCATCCGGGCTCTGCAACCCCCTCCCTAGAGAGGCTCCTTCGTCCTTGATAAGCTTCAGAAAGCAAATTAAGACCATTATTTTCCACTGAGCCCTTGATGGGCCCAGCAGCTCATTTTGGGAGGGGGCCCAGCATCTTCAGCTAAGCAGGTGATGGGAGAGACTCTCTGCCCAAGATCTATCTTAACAAATATGGCAAACTGCATAGCTCAGTACCAGAAATGTGGAGCGTGAAACTCGGAAAAAGAAACATGAAACTTGAGTGGCAAGCAACCATCTTCTCACTCAAGAAAAGAGAGACAGACTTGCCTTATCACCACATCCGCCTGCACACCGTAGACTTTCTGCTCCACCGCCTTCTGGAAGGACATCAGAGTGTTTTCAGGTGCCATCTGGGGAAGACAGACGAAGAATAAACAATGTTTTTTATTCATATAAGCCAGCTGCCAAACTGGACATGTGCAAGCGATAGACCAGTCAGTTAAAATGCCAACAATGACTCTCCAAACATGTTTAAAATAGCATCAGACCCAGACAGGTTCTGCAAAATATCAGACTGTTTCATCAAAAACTCTAGAATACTTAGAAGTCAGTCTGTTTATCTGAGTAGATCAAGAGATGGGTAGAATTCATCGGATGCTTTGTCGCTGAGAGATGAAGGTGCAAGCAAAATATTAATGGTACACCATAAATGTATGCTTTGAGCAAGGCCGGCCCCAGACATGCCGGGGCCCTTGGGCACCAGCCTGCCCTGGGCCCCTCCACTCCCCTTCCGCGATCCGCGGAAGCAGACGCAGACCGCAAGACAGGAGCTTCCGCACCGCCTGCCATCCGCCCACTATCCCCCCTCTTCACCTACCTTCACGTTGTTTTTTG
The DNA here is from genome assembly GCF_030035675.1 of Rhineura floridana. Classification (NCBI taxonomy): domain Eukaryota; kingdom Metazoa; phylum Chordata; class Lepidosauria; order Squamata; family Rhineuridae; genus Rhineura; species Rhineura floridana. The sequence goes on from NC_084484.1 coordinate 181,853,193, forward strand.
CGGCACGCACAGGTTTGCCATCAATCAAGATGGCGGCCGAGGTTTCAGCCCCTTAGGGAAACCTCGGCCGCCATCTTGATTGATGGCAAACCTGTGCACACCGCAAAAAACAATGGAAAGGTAGGTGGAGCGGGGGGATAGCGGGACGATGGCGGTCCGCGGATGCTTCCACGGATCGCGGGAGGGGGCCCTGTAGCTCCGGGGGCCCTCGGGCCAGTGCCCCACCTGGCTGCCCTTTAGAACCGGCCCTGGCTTTGAGGGTATGCTATGGGTGCTTTCAGACTGACATTATTTTGCAGGAGGGATTCAAGCACATACTGGTTTGCAAAATTAAGTAGATGAAAGCATTCTATCACCCTGGCACAACAAATCCACTTTTTTAAAAAAGGGCTTTTTACTGTTAGGAACGTGGCAAGAAAAAATACTGAAAAGTGTGAGATGCACAGATGATTAGCAGGAAGATGTAAAAACACCTTACAAACAAATCAGAACGAACGCCCAGCAGAGAATGGACATTAACCTCTCCGTCAGATTTGCACCCCATAAGATTTCAAAATGAAGGCTCAATAAACCAAATGAGTGCAGTAAACTAGATTGGATTCCTGTCTTTCAGTTGTCAAATAGCAACAACTAGCAACCATTTTCAGTCAAAAAATAAAAAGAGAGAACGTTATGAAAAAGAACGCTTGTGGAGGAAAATGCTTGTGCGCTTGGTTCTCGTACTGATCACAAATCTGGGGCCTGAACATATGCTCAGAGGCACCCTGGTCCTTAATTATGGCTGAGCCAACATTTTGCAACTGGTCAGAAGAACATAAGAAGAGCCTGCTGGATCAGGCCAGTGGCTCATCTAGTCCAGCATCCTGTTCTCACAGTGGCCAACCAGGTGCCTGGGGGAAGCCCACAAGCAGGACCCGAGTGCAAGAACACTCTCCCCTCCTGAGGCTTCCAGCAACTGGTTTTCAGAAGCATGCTGCCTCTGACTAGGGTGGCACAGCACAGCCATCATGGCTAGTAGCCATTGATAGCCCTGTCCTCCATGAATTTGTCTAATCTTCTTTTAAAGCCATCCAAGCTGGTGGCCATTACTGCATCTTGTGGGAGCAAATTCCATAGTTTAACTATGCGCTGAGTAAAGAAGTACTTCCTTTTGTCTGTCCTGAATCTTCCAACATTCAGCTTCTTTGAATGTCCACGAGTTCTAGTATTATGAGAGAGGGAGAAGAACTTTTCTCTATCCACTTTCACAATGCCATGCATAATTTTATACACTTCTATCATGTCTCCTCTGACCCGCCTTTTCTCTAAACTAAAAAGCCCCAAATGCTGCAACCTTTCCTCGTAAGGGAGTCGCTCCATCCCCTTGATCATTCTGGTTGCCCTCTTCTGAACCTTTTCCAACTCTATAATATCCTTTTTGAGATGAGGCGACCAGAACTGTACACAGTATTCCAAATGCGGCCGCACCATAGATTTATACAACGGCATGATGATATCGGCCGTTTTATTTTCAATACCTTTCCAAATGATCCCTAGCATGGAATTGCTAGGGATTGCTAGCGTCATCATTGCTGGGCCTCCAGGTTCTAGTAAAAAACAAAGCAGATCCTGCAAGCCTGAAATCTACCCATCCCTGGTCTAAAATAATGGATTGCAATTTAACAGATATTACAGAAAGTGGAAAGGAGGAAAGGGGAAGAAGGGGGGGAACAGGCAAATGCAGTGACCCACCATCACTGCGTGGGACAGTTTTGCAAGGCGAGAAACCAAAGGGGAGTTGGTCACAGCTGTGCCAATGGGAAGGGCTTCGCTGACTCACAATTGCCTCTGGATATAGCCAGAGGGGATGGTTGCTTATGGGGGCAACTCTGCAGAAGGAAGAGGAGCCAAATGGCAGGTGGTCCCAGCTATGCCAATTTTAATCCGTAAAATCCATGGGGGAAGTGATGACACTTAAATAAAAGCCCTAAATATTCCTTGGTGCATTTGGCCAATATGGAAACTGCTACAGAAGCAGCCAGACAGAAGGTATCACAACACTGTCCTGTGCCATGTACAAGATTCTAGTCTGGAGTTGCTAACCCAGCACCCCGACCCCACCCAGGCACCCAGAATCTGAGCTTTCACATAAAAATAAAAAGAGGAAGTCTCTAGCCCTCCTAATACATTGGTTATGCAGCAAAATGCGCAGATACCCTCCTAAGCGATTTCTGTGAAATGAGCCAGCCTGGCTGGTTCTGCCAGCCAGTGTTATTAGGCAATGCATGACATCAGAGCTGTGATTGATAATGCAGTTGTTTGGACACCAGGCAACAGGAATCCCTAGAGTCCTAAAGAGCTGCTGTTCCCCCCCGTCTTTAGTGCACTTTTCTGGCTTCTATTTTCTAGTAATAATGTTCATTCACATTTTGTTGTTGTTTTAATTTATGTATTCTGTATGCTTTTATAACTGTAAGCCATTTTGAGGCATTCTATGTAGTAAGCTAATAATAATAATAACAACAATATTTATTTATTTTATTTATTTAATTACATTTCTAGACCGCCCTATAGCAGAAAGCTCTCAGGGCGGTGTACAAGAAATAAGCATGACCTGCTGGTTATACCCATCGGAACAGTGCATCTCGGAACAATGCTGTTTGCAGCTCACTTCCTCCCGCATTAAAAGATTCGTTTTAAGAGTGACATTCAATATTGCTGGGTTTCCAAAGCACATGATAAACCACTAAAACAAGAACGGCTTGAAAGCAGCTTTGGGGACAGTATGTGTAAAAACCTTTTTATCCATGAAAAAGGAAGAGGCTTCAACAAAAAGCTAAAACAATGCAAGAAAGGATCAGAAAGCCTTTGAAACCTGGGGAGTGTGCTTTCTGGCTTAAAGGTGTCCTTAAAGACCTCCATTCCGGAAGGAGGGGATTTGCATTGTTTAAAAGGAAAACCAAACAATCTGTTAAGTTATGGATCAGAGTGGGGTGAGTTTCCTTCCAACCTGCTTGAGTACGGTAGAGCAGAACTGCATAGACGCTATGCTCAACATCAAAGGCCTTCCTCTGGGTGCCTACTCCGAGGGAAGCTCAGAGGGTGGCAACAAGGGAGAGGGCCTTCTCAGTGATGGCCCCCAAATTATGGAATGATCTGTCTGACGAGGTGCACCTGGCGCCAACACTGTTATCTTTTCGGCACCAGGTCAAGACTTTCCTCTTCTCCCAGGCATTTTAGCATGTGTTTAAATTGTTTTAAATGTTTAAATTGTTTTTAAATTGTTTTTAAAAGATGTGTTTTAAATTTGTATATCTGTTTTTAATGTTTTCAGTTACTGTAAACCGCCCAGAGAGCTTCGGCTATGGGGCAGTATATAAATACAATAAATAAATAAAGGCTCCTCTGATTTACCACCAATGTCAGCTCTGGAAACCATATTCTACTAGAGACAAGACAGAGGTGTAAGCAGTTCTGCATGGCATGGGGAAAGCGGACAGAGAAAAGTTTTTCTCCCTCTCTCGTAATAATAGAACTGGTGGACATCCAATGAAGCTGAATGACGGAAGGTTCAGGACAGACAAAAGAAAGGACTTCTTCACGCAGCACATAGCTAAACTGTGGAGTTCAGCACCAGGCAAGGTAGTGATGGCCACCAACATGGATAGCTTTGAAAAAGCATTAAACTAATTCAGAGGATTAGGCTATCAACAGTTACTAGGCATAATGGCTAAGTGCTCTCTCCCCTGTTGGAGGCAGTATTCCTCTGAATACCAGTTGCTGGGAGTCACACCTGAGGAGAGTTACTCCTGCACTCAGGTTCTGCTGATGTGCTTCCCACTGGGGTATCGGGTTGGACTAGGTAGGCCTTTGGCCTGATCCAGCAGGCTCTTCTTATGTTCTTATGGAAACCATATCCCCCAGGTCAGCATAGAAGGGACTGACCTCATATGCAGGTGAAATGACTGTGCTTAATAAGTTCAAGAGTTTCTGGGGTTTTTGCAGGGGGTTGGACCTGATGGCCTTATAGGCCCCTTCCAACTCTACTATTCTACAATTCTCTATGATTCTATACCAGCAATACAGGGCTAATTTGAGGATGGAGAAGCAGTTCGCAAACCCAAGAAAGAGAACATAAAAGGTAGATTGATCTGGCCCTCCATTCAGTTATCCACAGCCTCTTAGATGCCCACAAGAAGTTCTCAAACAAAGCATGAGCAGGCCCTGTTTGTAGTATTCAGATATATTGCCTCTGAATAGGGAGGATCTACTGAACTGTAGAAAACCTACGCAGTTAGCACACTGGCCTACTGGTCTTCAACTCAGGTTGCAGTCTGACCCTAAAGGAAGGTTGCAACAGCAGCTTATCACCATACAAAGATACAGCAAAAATAATAATAAGTGGGTATACACCTGCATGTCTGGGCTAAAAAGTGGGTCCTTAAGGCTGAAGGCTAATGAGATATGAAAACTGCTCCCCCATTTTATTTATTTATTTATTATTTGATTTACATCCTGCCCTTCCTCCCAGCAGGAGCCCAGGGTGGCAAACAAAAGCACTAAAAACACTTTAAAACATCATAAAAACAGACTTTAAAATACATTAAAATAAATCATATTTAAAAACTTTTTTAAAAAAAGATTTCAAGACATCTTTTTTTAAAAAAAGGTTAAAAACATATTCTTTAAAAAAAGGTTTGAAAACATATTAAAAAGCAATTCCGACACAGACGCAGACTGGGATAAGGTCTCAACTTAAAACCAATAATCTATAATAAACCAAGAACTAAAATCTGCTTGGCAGGCTGAAATCAAGCATATCAGGGAGAAGGTAAGAGAGTAGGGCTCAGTAAACACCATCCGTTTAAACCAAGTCCCCCCCCCCCCCAAAAAAATCCTGGGAACTAGTTTTTAAGGGTGCTGGGAACTATTGCTCTCTGTGTGTGGAAACTACAGTTTCCAGAATTCTTTAAATGTGCTTTAAATGAAATGGTGGGTGGTGGCTCCATGTCAGTGTCATAGTGGAATCTGCTCCAGGTTTCAGTCCAAACTTTCAAGGAACTGGCCATGGTGCTGAAGCACTTTGGTCAGCTCCTTGAAAGTTTAGACTAAAACTCAGAGCGGATTCCACTCCAACACTTACATGAAGCCACCACCCGCCACCGTTTTAATGTATGGTGTGTACGCAGCCTTCAAGTCCATCCTACTGTCATGCTGATTTTCTATGTGCAAGGCAGCTTTTATCGCGTCTTATAAACAGGTGGAGGTTTGCATGGCTGAACCCTCTGCCCTCTGAGAAAGAGTGGGATAAAAAGCAAAATAAGTAGTAATTACAAAAAATCAGTCCCCCACAAGCTGACCTCCTCCTCCCTCTTCATGCTGACCCCACATGCTCTGCCTCCCCCCACCCATCATACCTGTCAAGCCAGCTTCCTTCTCCTACAAATCCTGACCTCCTTAAGGCCCATCTACTTAAAGCCTTTCCTGAATGGCCTTAGGCTCACCTCACCTGCACTATCTTGGCCACCTGGGCTCTCCCCTCATTTGTTAGGGCCTGACCCTTCCCCCTCTCTGACTCCCACCTCTAGCCATCCCCTTCCTGGCTTATCCATCAATGCCGTGGGTCTCAACACGGCACCCGTGTCATGCAAATTGCTTGCAAACCCTCAATGCAGCGACTTACAGACTGGGGCTCTTAATCAGTCCAGCACAGAGGGACATCAGGAGCTGCTGTACAACAGGGTTGGGCCATTGAACCACGACACCCATCCCTACTTACTCTGACCAGCCACAGATCTCAAGGGTCTTGGGCAGGGCTCTTTGCCAAGATCCTTTTAACTGCAGATGCCAAGCACTAAAGCTGAGACCTGCTTCCTACATTCATAAAACTCTTCCAGATGACCTGTTTGATTGAGCATTCTCAACATCTGAACAGAGGTTATACAGTGTTACTGTTCAGGGAGCATTCATAACGATTTGTTTGTGTTTAGAGGTTACACGACATCACCCAACGTTGCTCTTATCCCACACTTTCCAGTGCATTTTCCCATGACTTTGGTTACACACACACAGACACACACAAATCTGGGTTTTTTGGAAGGGTGTTATTTGTATTGGCAGTAAAGCACCAACATATGTAACAAGTGTCCTGAACCAGTGGGGGGCAATAGACAGAAAGGCAATCTATTTTCCCTTCTCTATGATTTTCCTTCTCTATGATTCCTCCTCTCAAGTGTTTGTTGTTTTTGCAGGCTTTGCTCCTCCCCTTCCTCCCTTCTCTTCCTGTCTTTGTTCTCAGTCAGTGATGGCTCCCTGAGTGCAGGCCACATGGCTGCTTCAGCTTGGATGACTTTACCTCTTTCTAATAAAAAACTTTAAGTTTCTTTATTCCTTCAACAACCAGTTTAACCAACCAGTTATTTCTGAACTCCACTGATATCTATCTATCTATCTATCTATCTATCTATCTATCTATCTATCTATCTATCTATCTATCTATCTATCTATCCACACAAGTATATATATATATATATACACACACACACCTCTATAGTCATTAACATTTGCACAAATGCAGCATATCAATTTTAATTTCACAGCCTAAATTTGCCAGTATGTGTTTGATTCATACCTGCAGCATAGTGACCATCTTTGTTGTTATGTGCCTTCAAGTTGATCACGACTTATGGTGACCCTGTGAATCAGTGACCATCTAGAAACTGTCTTATTATTTATTGATTCATGTACCACATTTGCCAAAATCTCCCAGCTTTCAGTTCCTATTTTGCCCTCTCTACAAGAAAGACATTTGACCTCACAATTGAAAATATCTGGGATTCAATTACCCTAGCTTCAAGTTTCCACATTTATTTTGAGACTTCAATCTTTCCTTTCAAGGTGGAATAAAAAACTCTCACCCCCTCTGTTCCAAGGACTGAAACATCTTTAGATTTTTAATTAGGCAGTTTATTCCTTTCTGGCACCGCAACAGCTGCCAAAACAATTTCCTTTTCTGTGGCGCATATGTTCACTTTGAGCCAAAGATCAACAAGTATTAGTGTGCGAATTAGCTGCTCTTAACAGAAAGCCTTTGGCAGAAAGTATTAAAATAATGAGTTTCAAAAGTAAACACACTTGGCAGGAGAAAAAAGTAAAAAAGCAGGACCAGACATTTAAGAAATGACTTTTCTAAAAAAAACTAGGAGGGGAAATGTGCTGGAGAGAGACACTCTTTATAACAATGTTCCAACTGTCTACAAGAGCCTGGGCAGACAAATTTGCCTTCCCCTCCAGAACCACTTGATAGATGCCGGCAGGAATGGTACCGTCAGAAAACGGAGAGGGAGGTGAAGGGAACATGCAAGTGTTTTACCTGGGAAAATGCTCCAACTGGTAAGGCAGGTGTGGCCCTCCAGATGCTCTTAGGACTACAACTCCCATCACCCCTGACCATTAGCCATGAGGGCTGGAGATGATGGGAGTTGGAGTCCCACATCATCCAGAGGGCCACAGGTTCTCCATGCCTGCAGCGTGGAAAAGGCTCCCTCAATGCATGGCTTGGGAACACTGCTACATCACTGGGCAGCAGACCCAGAGCTTGGAAAAGTTACTTTTTTAAACTACAACTCCCATCAGTCCCAGCCAGCATGGCCACTGGATTGGGCTGATGGGAGTTGTAGTTCAAAAAAGTAACTTTTCCAAGCTCTGAACCAAATCTCACCCTCTGCCCTCTCCCCTATTTGCATCCCAGGAAATGCCACGCTCCAGCAAGGGTAAGATTGTTGTCACATTTCCGATTTGACAAGTGAAGCTCCACCAACCGGGAAAAAGGGGTGACAGCTCAAGAGGAAATACGTGCGAGGGAAAAGGAATGAAGCCATGGCACCTCAGAACAGGAACCAGAGGTAAAGACAGGATTCTCCCACCCTCCCAGCCACAGCCAAGCTCCTTCATTTTGGAGGTTTCACGTACTTGATTTGTTTATTTATGAAGGTTTCTTCCCGTAGCACTTTACCACCACACACCCACCCAAAAAAGCAGACCAAGACTGTCAGCCACCCTCTTCTCATCTCTCCTCTCTGGGAGCCAGCCTCCAAAGACAGCAGATGCAAAATATGGCCAGTCTTCAGCACACGGCAGCGTGCACAGGACCGCCGCCTCAAAGTTTTAAAGCCCACCGTCGAAAGACGCAGAGGGCGGGAGCGAAGCAAGAGAGGAATGAGATGGATACCTACCATGGGGGCTCCGCGGTGACCAATTATGGCAGGTTTGGGCCCGAGGTCCTTCTTCTGCATTATGCAAGGGGAGTAGATTGCGAGGGGGATGAGGTAAAGGGCAAGGACCACAGCAAAGTAGGCGCCGAACATCAGCATCTGGGAAGCTGAGAATGGACACAGACAGACAAGAGAAAGAACTGTTTCAAAGTAGGCTCCCGCCTTACTGTCTGTCCCAGATGGTTGGAGAGGGTTGGCAAAAAGGAGGAATAAGAGACTGGCCACTTTCCTGAGACGTTCAAGGAGCCCATACAGCAGCCTCCCCCAACCTAGGGCCCTCCAGATGTTTTCAACTATTACTTTTATCAGCCTCAGCCAGCACAGAAGCTAATGGGTACCACAGTCCCAAACATCTGAAGGGCACCAAGTTAGGGACGTCTGCCCTGCAGGCACTCCATGTTTGTGCGGCGTGATTCTGGATATGCAGAGCACCCACTTTTCTAGCTCTACAAAAACCAGAACCTCTTTATTAATTATTTTATCCACTCTGCTTCCTCTCTCTCTCTCATTCTCTCCAAGGAGTATCACCCACTCAACTCTTTCAAGGAATTGGCTTGTCAAAAATCATCAACGCAAGCTGCTAGTCTCCCTTATTCTTCAAGAGGTGGTTTCCTCCCTAGAAACTCCCAAAGTCAGATCTCTGAGCGGGAGGCAGATGCTTCTTGTCTCCAAAGCACATCCAGGTAAACACAGATGCATGGATGCACTAGGGGGCCACACCACACAAAGGCTGCCACTTCATACGGTATATTCGTAGTTTGAAGGACCCCTCTTGTATTTGTTTGTTCAGACAAAATCACTCCACTTAGCTTTTACATCAGTGGATGGAAAGCTCTTGTAGCGTAAAAAACCACGACCTGCAAGAGAACGGTCATGTTTGCACACAACATCAAGCCATAAAATTTGGTTTATGCTATGTGCCAATGCACACAGCCCGAGCACTCCCCGTTCACTATTCTCTTTCTGCGAGCGGGTAAGCAAATCACAGTGTTGACAGCACAGCGCAATGTGAATTTTTAGGGCTCACCCTGTTTTCTGTGATGTTGTGTAGGATGTTTTTAACCATGCATTTTAAGATTGTTGTAACCTGCCCTGGGACCTCTGGATGAAGAGCGGGTAATAAATTTAGCAGTAATAATAGTAATAATGTCGGAACCTGGGAATCATGGTTTGTTTTGTCCTACCAAAGCACAATCACTTGGCTGTTGTTACGTGCCTTCAAGTTGATGTTGACTTATGGCGACCCTATGAATCAGCGACCTCCAATAGCATCTGTTACAAACCACCCTGTTAAGAACATAAGAACATAAGAAGAGCCTGCTGGATCAGACCAGTGGCCCATCTAGTCCAGCATCCTGTTCTCACAGTGGCCAACCAGGTGCCTGGGGGAAGCCCACAAGCAGGACCCGAGTGCAAGAACACTCTCCCCTCCTGAGGCTTCCGGCAACTGGTTTTCAGAAGCATGCTGCCTCTGACTAGGGTGGCACAGCACAGCCATCATGGCTAGTAGCCATTGATAGCCCTGTCCTCCATGAATTTGTCTAATCTTCTTTTAAAGCCATCCAAGCTGGTGGCCATTACTGCATCTTGTGGGAGCAAATTCCATAGTTTAACTATGCACTGAGTAAAGAAGTACTTCCTTTGGTCTGTCCTGAAACTTCCAACATTCAGCTTCTTTGAATGTCCACGAGTTCTAGTATTATGTTCAGATCTTGTAAGTCACTAACCTGCCGTAAACCATGGTTTGCTGTCAGTGGCTCGTCCGTCTGCTCAAACAAAGGGGGGACTGAAATGGAAGAGCTTGTGCTGTGCCCACCAGTGCATAAACTCGTACGCCACACGGGTTACTATGGCTGCAATGCTAGCCTCACTTACCTGGGAGTCAGCCCCGCTGGATTCAATTGGAATCCAAGGAGATATTGTTAGGATTGTGCTGTAAACTGCTTATGGCAGAGAAGGGGAATCTGTGGCCCTCCGGATGTTGCTGGGCTGCAGTCCCCATCGCCCGTGGCCATTTGTCATGCTGGCCAGGGTTGATGGGAGCTGGAGACCTACACCACCTGGAGGTTCCTCATCCCTGGTTTATGACTTTACATAAAAACATTATGGTTTAGCTTTATGTGCGAACACGGTCAATGTTGCAGAATATCATCACTTCTCAACAGGAGTACTCCAGTTCAGGGTCCCTGTCTGTCATCTGGCTGTGCCCTCAAGCTTTCATTTGCCAGAGGGGGGCAGGGGGAAGACTTCTTGCACTTCTACAAACCTTGGAATTCCCCAAGCATGCCGGTACCTCAGAGGGCCTATTTTGGCTCCAACACTGTCAGCACTCCCCACTCGAATATGCTCTTAGAGGAAGCGACAAAGGGCCACAGCTCAGGGGTAGAGCATCTGGCCTTACATGCAGAAAGACCCGGGTTGAATCCTCAGCATCTCCAGGTAGGGCTGGGAAGAGACTCCTTGCCTGAAACCAGGAGGGCCGCTGCCAGTCAGTGTAGACAATACTGAGCTAGATGGACTGATGCCCTGACTCAGTATAAGGCAGCTTCCTAAGATATAGCCAGGTGGGCTACAATTTTCAGCACTGAATAGTAGTTTACAGGGATGGGGGGGCACTCAGAGAATGTTTCTTGGTATGAGATAAATTCATTGGGCACAGAATTCGGCATACTGTGAATCTCAGCATCTTCTTTTTTTAAAAAAAAAGTCCTAGTGACTACAGAGGTGAAAGCAAGCACCACGTGGGCAAAGCCTGGTAAAATCTCAGGGATGCTGCCAATGACTCATTCCAATCTCCTTATCATGGTTAGGGAGCAGATTGCAGGCTTACAGACTGTTTTTCTCCCTCAAAGGTGAAATCTCCCCTCCTGTCTCAGTGCTAACCATGGTGTAGCCACACCTACAGCAGGAAAACAGTAAACTATGATTAGCTTTAACCAGGATTCGCCATCCAGGATTCAAAGCCTGGGTTAAGCCGCACCCACCCCAACACACAGAAGCGACAGCAGCCAAAGTCACGGATCCGCCTCTGTTGAGTTCTTGCTCTCGAAGATAAGGAAGAAACAAGCGAGTACTCACTGGCTCTTTCGGCTCTTGCAAACTGCCCCGAGACCAGCCAAGACAGCGCTGTGACAGCCACAAGGGCTCCTATGTGCAGAAAAGGAGCTGTTGCCTGGGGGAGGAAAAGAGAGCAAGAAATGGTTGAACAGAAATGTATTTACTGTATCAGCCAACGGTAACAGGAGAAAAAGAGTGAGACGGAAAAAGCAAAGCAAAAAAAAATTAGTTCAGCATAGGAGGGCCTGGTGCTCACAAAAAATGGTGCATCACAAAAAAAACCTGATTAGACCAGCCTGCCCTAACCTGATGACCTACGGCTGCTTTGGACTACACCTCCCATCAGCCCTGGCCAGCAGAGCCTCCCCCCAGCTTGGTGCCTTCCAACTGCTTTGGACTACAACTCCCATCAGCCCCAGCCAGCACTGGCTGGGGCTGATGGGAGTTGTAGTCCAAAACAGCTGGAAGGCACCAGGCTAGGGAAGGCTGAAACAGATGATATAAAGACTCCTGTGAGCTGAGAGTACCAGCCGCAAAGCAGACTGCCCTTCAAGTATCTGAAGGGCCATCAAGGGGAAGATGGAGCGGGCCTGCTTTCTGGTCACTCCACAGGTTTAGCGCCAAAGAGGTGGGGAATGGCAAAGAAGCAGACGGCAGCTGAACATCAGCAGAAAAGTCTCAATGGCAACAGCTGCTTAACAGTCAGATAGACTGCCTCAGGCAGTGGCGGCTGGTGGCTCCATGTCAGTGAGACAGTGGAATCCATTCCACGTCTTAGTCCAAACTTTCAAGGAGCTGTCCAAGGTGCTGAACTTAGATTTCAGCCCCTTGGACACCTCCCTGAAACTTCGGACTAAAACCTGGAGCGGATTCTACTGCCCCACTGACATGGACCCACCAGGCACCACTGGCCTGAGGAGGTGCTTTGTTCTCCTTTGGTGGATGAATTTAAGCAGATGCTAGATGGTCATCTGTCAGGGATGCTAGAGAGCTGCAATGAGCAAGGGGTTGGACTGGATGACCTCCAAAGCCCTTTCCCACTCTGGATTTGCCTTTCTCTGTCCAGGTATAGCAGCGGGTAGATTTTCTGTCATGCCCCTGTGGCCTGAAAACCGAAACTGTGTATAAATTATACACTGAAATCACGCTGAAAGCACACATCTTCCTAGGAACTGTAGCTTGTTAAGGGTGCTAGGAACTGTAACTCTCTGTGAGGGAAGCCATGCGCTTTAAATATATTGTGGGTATGCAGCCCCAACCACTCCTGATGCAGAGATGCCGTTCATTTCCAACTCAATTCTACTCAGAGCAGACCCAGTTAATGGACCTGACACAGTCTGCTCTAGAGGAAGCATGGCCAGAACAGTGACTCACGCAGAAACGGGAAGGGAACTCTCCTGACTGGGTAGCTTTTTAAAAGGCTCCAAAAGGAAAGCAAAACTTTTCAATGTCCCAATTAAATGCACATTTCCTATTTTACTATTTGGGGGGGGGAGTTACGCCCCAGGTTTTTGGAAGTTTGCGACACAGTGTTCAATAGGTATAAGAAGAGTCTTGGCGCTGGATCAGGCCAAAGGGGGCCCATCTAGTCCAGCATCCTGTCCTCACAGTGGCCCCAAAGGAATGCTCAAAAGCCAGACCTGAGTGCAAGAGCCCTCTCCCCTCCTGCGGTTTCCAGCAAATAGCAGTCAGAAGAACAGTGCCTCTGACATCAAGGCCACCAAGCCATCACCAGCCGCTCCTCACGGCCATTCTTTGTCTGTTGGGGCCACTGTGGGCACTCTCATCCCAGCCCGCTGGTCTTCCTCATGGCGATGTCCAATTTGGAGAAAGAAAAGCACCTTCAAAGTCATGAAAGGCAAGAGCTCAAGTGGGCCCCGTTCAGACATAAGAGTCGCCCGGCATGCCACAAAAACCATGCGGCGCAGAGCATTGCCACGACGGTGGCAGCCTGAAAGGATGCGGCAGGCGAGGTCGCCGCTGAAAACTTCGTCATCCTCAAAAATGCATCACAAAGCCGACACAGGCAGCAGAGTGCGCACAAATGACCAGGCAAGGGCCGTACTTCAGTAGTGGAGCACATGGCTGGCATGCAGATCCAACCCCTGGCATCTCCAGATAGGGGTGGCACAGACTCCCTGCCTGAAACCTTAGAGGGCAACTGCCAGTAAGTGTTCTGACTCAGGCAGCTCTCCTCTGTCCCCAGACCAGCAAGCTCAAAGTCAAGCCTCTGGGACATTCATAAAGTGGGGCCGGGCATCCTTGCACCTGCTTGAGAATATAATGAGAGGCCTATCCTTCCTTCTCTCTGAAGAACCCATTAAGAAACGTGAACGGTGGGTGGGTGGGAAACGAGTGACCTCTACTCAAGAGTTCTCAGCACTCTTACCAAGCTTTGTCCTCCGGGGATTCTCTGGGGAAAGTCATGAATGAGGAAAGTTGTATAAAACAGACATGAGGCTGTAGCACTGATAGGCCCTCTGGAAACTAATGGTTGCCAATGAACCTGTCCCTCCATTCATCGAGGGCCACTTCCAAGCCATCACAATTAAAGCACACGCCTTCTCCCAAAGAATTCTGATAACTGATGCTTGGAATTGCAACTGATGCTTTGGGGTAAAACTACAGTTCCCTGGATTCTTCGGAGGAAGCCTTGTGCTTTGATGATGATGATATTTTTAAGATGCTTTAATACGTTTTTAAAGATGTTTTGTTTTAATATGTTTTAAAGTCTTTTGTTTTTAAGATGTTTTGGGGTGTTTGTAGTGTTTTCATTTGCCGCCCTGGGCTCCTTCTGGCAGGAAGGGCAGGATATAAATTTAATTAAATAAATAAGTAACAGTTATTATTTATTAAATATAAATCCCACCCTTCCTCCCAAAGTGAGCCCAGTCTTTAAAGATATGGGGTGGATGTGACCAAGACTCCTCTTTGCTTTGCTTTTCGTTCGTGTTCCTCACTATACCCTGTACCAATGAGTTCCACAGGGCGAAGGGACACAGTGTGATCGCAATATTACCCTTTTTGTTTATCTAAAACTCCTTTCCTATCATTTTCAGGGGATGTATTTGCAAGAGTGACTTCCCAACTTACTGTGCTCCCAGGCACTCATCAAATGTTACTGCTATTCCCACCACAAAAAGAAAGAACCCTCTGATTGGTTCCTCTCCACCAAGCCAGAGGTCGCTAACTTTTCAGCGCAAGGGCCGCATTCCCTTCTCAGCAACCTTCCGGGGCAGCAGCAGATGGAGCAAGAGGCAAAACGTGGGTGGGCGAAAGTCAGAAGAGGACGGAACAATGGATGCGACTCTGAACTTCGTAGAGAAGCTACATTCCTACTGGGAGGAAGGGCGGGCTATAAATTAAATCAAATCAATCAATCAATAAACAAATAATTCCAGCCACACAGCGGGCTCTCTCCCAACAACTCTCCATCCTCTGTCCAGGCAAGCAGGAGGCACGGACAGCGTTCAAGGGCACCCTCCAGCCAGGCAAAAGCTCTTGAGGAGGGAGCACAGCAAGGCCAGTGAGGGGCGTGGCCTAGGGACAGTCTCAAGGGCCAGATCCGGAGGACTGGAGGGCCACATCTGGCCCGACGCTAAGGCACTTACTTGCAATGATATGACAACCATTTCCCACTCATCATCCCACAGCTGGGCTACGGAGCACATGGTGACAACCGTCGTTATCAAGGTTGTTATCAATCCAACCTGCCGGGGAAGAAGATCAGAGACTTCGTTACATTTATTTCCCTGGCGCGTTCAAGTCAGCTCGTCTGGATTTCAGCTTTGGAGTCCCTCAGAATCAAAAAGCTCAGGAGGCCCCTTTGTATCCAGTTGTCGAGCCAGTGTGGAAAGCATGGGATGACCCTACCTGTCTCTCCTCCTGCAGGGGCTCCAAGGCCCTGATTATTGAAATAAGCAACGACCAAAGAGAGGCTTCTCATCTTTAAATAAACCAGGGCTTAAACCGGCCTTCCCCAAGCTGGTGCTCTTCAAATGTTTAGGACTACAACTCCCATCAGCGCCAGCCAACACGGCCTATTGGGAAGGGTGATAGGAACTATGGTCCAAGATTAGAACACCAGAAGATCAGGCCAGTACCCCATCGAGTCCAGAATCCTGTTCTCGGTGGCCAACCAGATGCCACAATGAAATGCAACTGCGTTCTTCTTGTTGCGATTCCCAGCAAATGGTATTTAGAGGCACACTGCCCCAACAGTAAACCTAGATACTATGGCTAGTAGCCATTGATAGCCTTATCCTCCATGAATTTGTCTAAGTCCCTTTTAAACTTTGTATGGTTTTTAAAACTGTATATTTGTTTTTAATGTTCAGTGTTTTTAATTTTTGTAAACCACCCAGACAGCTCTGGCTACGGGGCAGTACATAAATGTAATAAAGAAATAAATAAAATAAATACATCCAAGAGGGTGGCCATCATCTATATCTTGGGGAACAATGTTTAACGTGCTATGTAAAGTCCTTCCATTTTGTCTGTCCTGAATCTTCCAACGTTTGGCCTCACTGGCTGACTCTGGGTTCTAATATTACGAACGTGAAAAGCCTCTCTCTATCCACTTTCTCCACACAGTCCATAATTTTATACACCTTAACCATGTTGCCTCTTTCTCGAAACTAAAAAAAACCCAACCCAAATGTTGTAGGGGAGTCACTCTGTCCCCTTGATCATTTTGGTTGCCCTTTTCTGAACCTTTTCCAGCTCTGCCAATAGCCCTTTTGAGGCGAGGTGACCAGAACTACGCACAGCTTCCTGGATTGTAGCCAGCCAGTCCTCAGCAGAACAAACCTGATTTTTTGCAAATTAAATTCATAGCCAAGCAAGGCAAGACACGACCGTATTTTAAAACGAAGGCTATATTCAAGCCAGAATTCCGTCTATCTTGCTCCTGTTTAAAAAGAGGGAGGGGAGACAGACTGATGGAATTACCCCTTTTAAAAAAAGAAAACAGGAGGAGGAGATTAATCCCCAGAACTGACCGATGCAGAAGAGTTTAAAAAGAGTGGAATAGCAAGACACTGATAATAAGTTTCAGAGCAGAGGCATAACCTAATTATCCACTGGATTTCAATTGCAGAAAGGAGATAGCAGCAAAAAAAAACCCCTTTGGAACATTTCCCCCCACTTCCTCCCGTCACTCGGCCGCAGCCGCCTGCGCTGTCCCTTTATCTCATCTGCCGCTGAGATCGGGGTTCCTTTTGTAAAGCCAAGGCCCTTTCATTTGGAGAGGCGCGAATCGGAAGCAGGAAAGCACGAGTCAGACAGGAAAAAACAAAAAATGGCGGGACTGCAGGCAGCAGAAGACTTGACGCGATCCACACCCCGCTGAAACGGACAGGAGCTCTGCAAGACCACAGCTTCATGGCTGCTCAGTTCTTGCAACCCAGGGATGCAGAGCCTTTTTACAGCCGGAGGGCCACATTCCCTAGTGGGCAGCTTTCCGGAGGCCACATGCCAGTGGTGGGTGGGGGAGAGAGGCAACCACATCAGCAGGCCAAGGGATGCGACTTTTAGCTTCGCAGTCCAGGCAACATCCCAGCCATGCAAAAGTCAACAACAGTTTCTGCATCCCCCGCACCCCACATATGCACCTCTCCTGATCCTCCATCCGAGCAAGCAAGAGGGACGATCACAGTTCAAGAGCACATTCCAGCCACTCAAAAGCACTCAAGGAGGGGGCGGATCACGGCCAGTGGGGGGGCATAGCCTGAGGACAGTCCTGAGGGCCGGACGTAGAGGCCTGGAGGGCCGCATTTGCTGGGCTTCCCCATCCCGTTGTAACCTCTGCTCACAAATATTTCACCAAGTCTGGAAAAGGCAGCCCCTCACCACTTCAACAGCTGTCAACAGCAGCTGTTAACACAGCGGGCCACCCCACTGTGTTCAATGGGGCTTCTGCACAGGACTGCAACCTCCATCTCTCTTGCTCTGCCCCACTGCCCTGCAGTCTCTGCGCATCGAGCAGTGACTTACCTTGTGGATCCAGTGCAGGTTCATTTGCTGTCCTACAGCTATGTGACACAGTGCTAAAATCTGAAAGGACAACCAAGATTGGAGGAGGGGGAGAGAGAGTAAAAGCTGATTAGGAACACAGGAGGCGGATTTGTACTGAGTCAGGCCACTGGTCCATCTAGCTCAGTATTGTCTACACTGACTGGCAGCGGCTCTCCAGGGCTTCAGGCAGGGGACGTTGTCCGTTCTAGGGTGGGAGTCCCCAAAGTGTGCTCATTAGCCCACCCCTGGTCCGTGAGCTTCATTCAGGTGGTCCGCAGCATGTCCGCATTAAACATTAATAGCGTTTTTTTCACTGCATTTTGATTGCTTCTTTCATTTCTCAGACTGAATTTTATCATATTGCAATTTGAATTCTACGGAACTCAGATTGTAACCCAATAAAATGCAACAGATAGAAAAAAAGAAGCGAAAATGCGGTTAAACGTCATACAGCATCTAGCACAGTGCATTGCAATGGCTACAAAAGGCAGAAAAATCTTTAAGAGGCCAAGACCGCAGCAGTTTTCAAGTGGTCGGGGGGGGGGAGTTTGGGAACTACTGCTTTAGGGCTGCATGGGGAACCCCAAGGAAGGTTTGACTGGACATGCTTGGGTTGACGCCCCAAGGAATAACGCTGACAAAACATCACTGTTGCTATTCACCCAGCGGAGCTGAAGAGGCCTTTGACTTGATGTCAGTGGCTGAACTCCATAATAAGGGGAAGGCACTGTTGCTCTTCTTTAAGAAGAGAGCATCACTTTAAAAAGATATTTTTGCTTATGTCTCAGCTCATGAAGAAACAAGTTCAACTCACTGAAGCCCCTGTCCCAAAATGGCTTGCTGCCTAGGGCAGGAGCGGGCAACTTTTTTTCCTATCAACGGCTGTATTTCCTCAGGAGTAATCTGGCAGGGGCAACACGCCAAATGCCAGCAAGGCTGAAGCCAGTGGTGAACAGGTCCAGAGCCAGAACTGAGCAAGCCATCCCTCTTCCCTCTCTTAGGAACACACATCAGACTAAGGCAACATTCACACCATACACTCATTCCACTATTATTCCAGTTTAAACAGTCATGGCTTCCCTTAAAGAATTCTAGGAAGTGTCATTTGTGAAAGGTGCTGAGAGTTGTTAGGAGACCCCTCTTCTCCTCACAGAGCTACAGTCCCCAGGGTTCTCTGGGAAGAGGGTCTGACTGTCAAACCACTCAGGGAATTGCAGCTCTGTGAGGGGAACAGAAGTCTCACAAGATCTTACAAGATCTGAACAGGGTGGTTCACGACAGATGCTATTGGAGGTCGCTAATTTATGGGGTCGCCATAAGTAGTGATTGACTTGAAGGCACATAACAACAAACACTCAACACCCTTCAAAAATGACACTTCCCAGGATTCTTTGGGGGGAAACCATGACTGTTTAAAGTGGTATAACAGTGGAATAAATGTATTGTGTGAATGTGATCTAGTTCAGGAGTAGCCAACTTGATGCGCGTCAGATGTTATGGACTACAGTTCCCATCATTCCTGCCCATTGGCCACAGTGGCTGGGGCTGCTAGGAGTTGTAGTCCCAAACATCTGGAGAGCACCACATTGGCTACTCCAATCTAGTTCATTATCCAGGATTTCAGATGCAGGGGATCTCCGCCAGACCCACTCTACTCGTTCTACTCATTCTTTCAACTCATTTGAAATGTGGTGTTGGAGAAGAGCTTTGCAGATACCGTGGACTGCGAAAAAGACAAATAATTGGGTGTTAGAACAAATCAAACCAGAACTATCACTAGAAGCTAAAATGATGAAACTGAGGTTATCATACTTTGGACACATCATGAGAAGACAGGATTCACTAGAAAAGGCAATAATGCTGGGAAAAACAGAAGGGAGTAGAAAAAGAGGAAGACCAAACAAGAGATGGATTGATTCCATAAAGGAAGCCACAGACCTGGACTTACAAGATCTGAACAGGGTGGTTCATGACAGATGCTACTGGAGGTTGCTGATCCATAGGGTCGCCATAAGTCGTAATCAACTTGAAGGCACATAACAACAACAACGAGTGAATTCTGTCTTCTCATGATGTGTCCAAAGTATGATAACCTCGGTTTCATCATTTTAGCTTCTAGTTATAGTTCTGGTTTAATTTGTTCTAACACCCAGTTATTGGTCTTTTTTGCAGTCCGTGGTATGCGCAAAGCTCTCCTCCAGCACCACATTTCAAAGGAGTTGATTTTTCTCTTATCCGCTTTTTTCACTGTCCAACTTTCACATTCATACATAGAGATGGGGAATACCATGGTCTGAATGATCCTGACTTTAGTGTTCAGTGATACATCTTTGCATTTGAGGACCTTTTCTAGTTCACTCACAGCTGCCCTCCCCAGTCCTAGCCTTCTTATTTATTTATTTATTATTTGGTTTATATCCCGCCCTTCCTCCGAGCAGGAGCCTAGGGCAGCAAACAGAAACACTAAAAACATTTAAAACATCATAAAAACAGACCTTAAAATACATTAAAACAAAAGGTGAAAAACATTTTTTTAAAAAAGCTTTAAAAACATCTTTTAGGGGTAAAAGATATTATTAAAAAAAAAACATTATTCTGATTTCTTGACTATTGTCTTCATTTTGGTTAATGACTGTGCCAAGGTATTGATAATCCTTGACAAGTTCAATGTCCTTGTTGTCAACTTTAAAGTTATTTAAATCTTCTGTTGTCATTACGTTAGTCTTCTTGACGTTCAGCTGTAGTCCTGCTTTTGTGCTTTCCTCTACATGGAGATATTGCGGGTTGAACCCGAGATCTGCTGCATGCAGTGCAGACGCTCTTTCACTGAGCTATGGCCTTTGCCTCTCTCTTTCTGCCAACCGATCACTTCCAGAAGGGGTGAGGGGAGCTTTTGAAATTAGCCCAAAGGCCACTGATTGCCCCCTCCCCCTGCTGCAGAGCCTTAAGTCAACTGAACAGCCTCACAAGGGACAACACACAACACTTGTATGCTTAACAAACAAAAAATCATTTTGTCTGGATTTGTGGTGGGTTGAAAACTTACCAATAATGCTGTGATATACATGAAGCCAGCAGCAGTTGTAACAAGTATTGGAATGGACCAGTCACTCCAATATCCCATCCTATTATATAAAAACCTGAAAGGATCCAAAGAGGGAACAAAAGATGGATTAGATACAGGCACCAAATGCTCTTGGAACTCAGCTAGGAAAAACTGGGGTTAAACCGCTTTTCACTCTCAGGGGCGTGTGAGCTTCAGTCAGGTGGTCCGCAGGCATGTCCACATTAAATATTCACTTTGATGTTTAATTGTATTTTCTGTAATTGTATTTGTATTTAATTGCACTGATTTTAATTGCATTATTTAATTATTTATTTATCTATTGCATTTGTATACCGCCCCATAGCCGAAGCTCTCTGGGCGGTTTACAACAATTAAAATTACAACAATTAAAAACATTAAAAACAAATACACAAATTTCAAAACACATTTTTAAAAAGCCATTTAGAAACACATGCTAAAATGCTTGGGAGAAGAGGAAAGTCTTGACCTGGCGCCAAAAAGATAATAGTGTTGGCGCCAGGCGCACCTTGTCAAAAAAATCATTCCATAATTTGGGGGCCACCACTGAGAAGGCCCTCTCCCTTGCATTGTATTTTGCCATTGGAATCTGAACACACACTGTAACACAGTGAAACACCATATAAGAAATAAAGAAAAATAAGATTAAAATCATCCAGCACACAGCATTACAATTAGTACAACAAGCAGAAAAATCCCATCTGCAATTCTGGTCTTGGGGGAACTGCTGGTGCACCCTGACTGGCATCAGCTCTGCAAGGTCTCAGACAGGGATCTCAGCCTTACCTGGAGATGCCATTTGTGACTGAACCTGGGGCCTTAGGAACATGAAAAGAGCCTGCTGGACCTGTTCTCACAGTGCCCAACCAGGTGCTCATGACTCGCAAGCAAGACGTGAGTGCAAAGAGGTCTCTCCCCTCCTGCAGCTACTGGCAACTGGTATTCAGAATAGGGTTGCCGGGTTCAGGGCCTGAGACTGATCCTGTATCTTTAGGAGAAGAGAAAGTCAGCCAAGTGCAGGTGTTCTTGCAACACTGTAATGGGAAAAACCACAAGGTGGAATTCTCCCTCCCCCCTGCACAACTTTTAAAGATCCTCTTGGAGGCCTGGCCTGGCAACCAAGAGGTCTTCTGTATCTTTAAAAGTTCTGCAGGGGTAAGGAAGAATTCCACCTTGTGGTTTTTCTCATTACGGGGTTACAAGAACACCTGCACTTGGCTGACTTTCTCTTGTCCTAAAGATACAGGATCAGTCTCAGGCCAGGAACCTGGCAACCCTACTCACAAGAGCCACGCACAACTGTCCCGAAAAATTGGTGCCACAAGCCCGGCCCCCCTCCTTCCCCAGCCCAGACTGAAAATGTCAAAATTTGCATTTAAATAGAGACACACTTCCTAATAAAGCTCACTAAACCCAAGGTTAATCAAAGAGACAGGGAGAGACCTCAGACAGCCTCTGTGTCAGGATCAAATCGAACCCCTGAAGAGGCAAGTGGGGAAAGTGAATTCAGACACCAGAAGTCAAGGGGAAAAGAGAGCGCTGTGCCCTGCAATGAAGCCAATAAACCCCAGGCAAGAAGCCAGTCGTGTGGGACAACTTGGCCAGGAGGACACAGCGGCAGAGGAAGTGGTGAGGATGTCACAGCACAGAGTTCTGGTCGCCTCATCTCAAAAAGGATATTATAGAGTTGGAAAAGGTTCAGAAGAGGGCAACCAGAATGATCAAGGGGATGGAGCGACTCCCTTACGAGGAAAGGTTGCAGCATTTGGGGCTTTTTAGTTTAGAGAAAAGGCGGGTCAGAGGAGACATGATAGAAGTGTATAAAATTATGCATGGCATTGAGAAAGTGGATAGAGAAAAGTTCTTCTCCCTCTCTCATAATACTAGAACTCGTGGACATTCAAAGAAGCTGAATGTTGGAAGATTCAGGACAGACAAAAGGAAGTACTTCTTTACTCAGCGTATAGTTAAACTATGGAATTTGCTCCCACAAGATGCAGTAATGGCCACCAGCTTGGATGGCTTTAAAAGAAGATTAGACAAATTCATGGAGGACAGGGCTATCAATGGCTACTAGCCATGATGGCTGTGCTCTGCCACCCTAGTCAGAGGCAGCATGCTTCTGAAAACCAGTTGCCGGAAGCCCCAGGAGGGGAGAGTGTTCTTGCACTCGGGTCCTGCTTGCGGGCTTCCCCCAGGCACCTGGTTGGCCACTGTGAGAACAGGATGTTGGACTAGATGGGCCACTGGCCTGATCCAGCAGGCTCTTCTTATGTTCTTATGTTCTTATGAGTTGTGGCTTGCACTGATGAGGTCACAGGTGCCAAGGACTGTACTGCTTCCGACCTCAACATCATCTTTTGTAATCATGCCACGGCCAATTTACGACACACCATTCTCTGTGTCAACTGATGACACAAAGGTATTGTCTGGTGGAAGGACAGGCAAAGAATATGTTGTGGCTGCAAGCTTAATCCGTGTGCTTTTTGCAGGAAAGATCCCCAAGCAAAATAAGGGTGGGGATGAAAGATGTCAAATTGACCTTTGGCTCAAATCCAAACTCATCGAGAACCCACCAAGCAGACTTCAGCCTTGCATTTGTAATTGGCGTTTGCAATTGACCTACCTTTCAAGACTGTTGTAGGGATTACTGAGATAGCATATACAAAGCCTGCTAATTACTGAAAACATTAGATAAATGGCAAGCTTTATTAAGCAGAAAAGTATTCCACCACTTCTGGAAGACTGTCTAGATTTGGATTCAACTTTTCTTCAAGAAACTGCCTTATCCAAAGTCAGGTCCGTCCAGCTCAGTCTACACTGACTGGCAGCAGCGATTCAGACATGGGACATTCCCAGCACTACCTGGAGAGGTTGGGGATTGAACTGGGACCTTCTGCTTGCCAAACAGACGCTCCACCACACTGAGCTATCATGGCCCCTTTTCTTCATCAATCATCCCAGTGTTAACATAGAAGTGCACTTTCTGTGCTTCTCAGCAATTTTGCTTGCCTCTTTTCCTCCCCTCCCCACTTTTCTGTGTTTTTTCCTTTCCAAGTTAACTCTTGGGGGCTAAAGAAGAGCATGATGAGGTAGTCAGATGCAGCCTTAAAGACACCTCACAAAAAAGAATGCTGAAACTGATGGAAGCAAGCTATAACCTTCTGTGCTCTCCTTATTTTTCTCCAGAGATTTACCTCAAGTGCATTAAATGGAAAGTGGTTTGAAGCTGATAAGCCAAAGGCAAAACAGCACAAACCCAGATTTTGTTGCACCTGCAGGATTTCATTAAAATGCTCGTGCATTTTTCTAAACACATCTTTTCCTCAGGCCTCATAATTTTACACAAAGCTGAAAACTGAAAAAAAATCCACTTTTAATATTACCTATATCTTTCCCTGCTCACTTAGGGAAATGTACTACAAGGAGCTTCAACCCTGGCCTCTTCCCAGAGCGCTGCTTTGCTGCAAGACCCACCTTAGCAATCAATACCTTGCTTAGTTTTAAAAAAAGGGAAAAAAGGATATTGGAATTGTCGTTGATCACAAGCTGAATATGAGCAAAAAAGGCAAATGCTATATTAGGCTGCATTAACAGAAGTATAGTTTCCAAATCGTGTGAAGTACTCGTTCTCCTCTATTCAGCACTGGTTAGGCCTCATCTTGAATACTGCGTCCAGTTCTGGTCGCACTTCAAGAAGGATGCAGACAAACTGGAACGGATTCAGAGGAGGGCAACAAAGATGATCAGGGGACTGGAAACAAAGCCCTATGAGGAGAAACTGAAAGAACTGGGCACGTTTAGCCTGAAGAAGAGAAGACTGAGGGGGATATGATATCACTCTTCAAGTACATGAAAGGTTGTCACACAGAGGAGGGCCGGGATCTCTTCTTGATCGTCCCAGAGTGCAGGACACGGAATAATGGGCTCAAGTTGCAGGAAGCCAGATTTCGACTGGATATCAGGAAAAATTTCCTAACTGTTAGAGCCATATGACTATGGAACCAATGACCTAGAGAGGTAGTGGGCTCTCTGACACTGGAGGCCTTCAAGAGGCAGCTGGACAGCCATCTGTCGGGAATGCTTTGATTTGGATTCCTGCATTGAGCAGGGGGTTGGACTCGATGGCCTTGTAGGCCCCTGCCAACTCTGCTATTCTATGATTTCTATGAAAAAGGATAGCAAACCTGCATCTCAAGAGGTTGCATAAGCTGGACCAACACAACAATATTTTATCAGATTAAACAGAAAGAATGAAAGTGCCCGTAAAAGCTAATGTAGGTGGCAGAGATCAGCTGTGGCTCACCAATGAAGATCACCCAGACTAGATATACTACTACAACTACTACTACCAACAACAACAACAACAACTAATTAAAATATAATCCTTGTTATTAATAATTAATAACTACTGGGTGGTGACCAACTAACTCGTTCTGTCAGCGGAAGGATTTCTGCTCATGCAATGGTACTCCCTCCCCTTTCTCTACTTTCCCTGCAAGCCCCCCTAAATCTGTTCTGACGGTTCCCCAACCCTCCAGAGCAGATTTGGGAGGTCACGGAGTGCATGCAGAGAAAAGAGGAAAGTTCTATTGCACAAGTGGAAATCCTTGCGAGAACGGAACAAGTTAGTTGGATGCCACCCAGTAATCATTAATATTTTTATTATTATTATTATTATTATCTTCATGCCACCCTTCTTCAAAGACCCCAGGATAGGTTACAACATCATACAGGATACAGTATGTAATTAAAAACAGTTAATGCAAAATATCAACTTCAGTAAAAACTACATTCCATCTGTCCCGCCTACGGGACCAGTCGGCATCTCCAAGAATACTCAGGACACCTTCAAAAGGTTGGTGGGAAGAGGGATTTTTTTTTTTAACCTGGGGCTGACATTGATACTGTATGTATCACTCTGTCCAGCTCACCCAAGTGTCACAATCTACTGTGACCAAGGGAGAGAACCTCGTATGTGGCTCTGCAATTGTGGGGAGATTGGGAGGGTTTGGAGAGAAGACAAAGCAAGACCCTGCCTTAAGCACTGGAGACACCAGGAGGAGATCCCCACACGGCACTTCTGACCAGAGTCCCCCAAATGCACCCCTTTCTGCTGAATGAGCAGATGGGTGTAATTCATTCCTATGCAGAAAAACAAAACCACTGGGCATTGGGGAGAAGGTTGCAATGGGGCCAAAACCTGCCTGCCATTCAGCTGTCTCGACCATTAGGGGCCCCCATGAAGAAAGCAGTCTCCCCAATATATGGCTCTGCAATATATGGCCCTGTGTATCCTGACAACTGTAATGATGGGCATCCTGCTAGTCTGTAATAATGCAATTTTCGCTGCTGCGTCACACTCCAGCATGACCAGGAGACACAACCTAGGGAAGGGCCATGGAGATGAAAAATGAAACATGGAAATGGACTGCCCTCAAGTTGATCCCGACCTATGGAGACCCGTGAATAGGGTTTTCGTGGTAAACGGTATTCAGAGGGGGTTTACCATTGCCTTTCTCTAAGGCTGAGAAGCAGTGACTGGCCCAAGGTCACCCAGTGAGCTTTGTGGCTGTGTGGGGATTCGAACCCTGGTCTCCCAGGTCCTAGTCCAACACTCTAACTACTACGCCACACTGGCTCAGATGAAGGGTGGAGCTAAGCAGACAGGAGAGTGCTCTGTTCTGATTGCTAGGTCAATTCAGTGGGAGCCAAAGCATTGCACCACTAGAGGAAGGCGCATCAATTAACAGGGGGAGGGGGGCTGGGGGGAGAAAGGACCAGGATTCTCCACCCCTCTCCCACTAATGCGATGACCATTTTGCTAGTACCAAATAGCCAGCGGGGAAGAGAAGGCATTTTAAGTTAAGACCTTATCCCAATCTGCTTCTGTGTTGAAACTGCTTTTTAATATATTTTTAAACCTTTTTTTTCAAACAATATGTTTTTTAACCTTTTTTAAAAGATGTCTTCAAAGCTTTTTTTTTTAAAAAAATGTTTTTAAAGTTGTTTTAATGTATTTAAAGTCTGTTTTTATGATGTTTTAAAGTGTTTTCAGTGCTTTCGTTTGCCGCCCCGGGCTCCTGCTGGGAGGAAGGGTCGGATATAAATCAAATAATAAATAAATAAAATTTAAACAGTCTGCATCTGTGTTGGAATTGCTTTTCAATATGTTCTCAAACTTTCTTTTTCAAAATGTTTTTAATCTTAGCAAATGTTTTGATAGCTTTTTTAAGTAAAGTTTTTGAAGATGTTTTGTTTTAATGTGTTTTAAAGTTTGTTTTTATGATGTTTTGATGTTTTTAGTGCTTTTGTTTGCTGCCCTGGGCTCCTGCTGGGAGGAAGGGCGGGATATAAATCAGATAATAAATAAATAAATACATACATGCATGCATACTGTCTTGACAAGGGACACTGAACACTCCGGCCTTCTCCTCATCCAAGTCAGCAGGCAGCCCTCCTTATTGGTGCTTGCAAGAGGCAAGCATTCTTTTTCCTCCCAGACCCAGAGCGCCTTCTCAGAAGAGATCCCGTCTCTTCTGCATTGTCAGGCTGCATACCTGTGAGTCTCCCAGCAGCCAGGCTCAGGGGAAACCGCGTTCCTCCCTCCCTCAGGATGAGCTTTGCCATCATTAAGGTCCTCCTCCTGTGGTGCCATTTGATTATTTTACCGTAGAACCTGGTGCTATTTTTAACCTCAAGTCGCCACCACACACACCCGACGGCTGATCCTGAAGGCACCGCAGCGGACTTGTTCATGCTGTCGCTTCCTCCCCTCTTCCCAAAATGACAAGATGGGGACTGTAGATTGTTTGGAAGGAAAGGAAGGAAAAGACTCCAGATAACTTTCCTCTTCTCCCAGGCATTTTAGCATGTGTTTTAAATTGGCTTTTAAATATGTGTTTTTAAATTCGTATAGTTGTTTTTAATGTTTTAATTGCTGTAAGCCGCTCAGAGAGCTGCGGCTACGGGGCGGTATACAAATGTAATAAATAAATAAATAAACAAACCAATCAATAAACAAATAAATAAATAAAGCTTTTTTTCTCCAAGCATCATTTGCTGGGCATGGGGGAGTAAATGTGTGCACATGTAAACACAAAAATGTGTGTGTGTGGGTGCTCTATGCATGTGTTTATGAATATTTATTATTATTATTATTATTATTATTATTATTATTATTATTATTATTATTAATAATAATAATAATAATAATAATAATAATAATAATAATAATAATAATAATTTCCCACCCTTCCTCCCAGTAGGAGCCCAGGGTGGCAAATAAAAACACTATAAAACATCTTAAAAACAAACTTTACAATATATTAAAACAAAATATCCTTTTTAAATAGCTTTAAAAACGTCTTAAAAACAGACACAGACTGGGATACGGTCTCTACTTAAAAGGCTTGTTGAAAGAGGAAGGTATTTTGTAGTAGTAGTAGTAGTAGTAGTAGTAGTAGTAGTAGTAATAGTTTTAGTGCTTTTGTTTGCCGACCTGGGCTCCTACTGGGAGGAAGGGCTGAATATATATCTAATAAATAAGTAAATACATTCAGTAAAAAAAATATTGAGTGATGCTGTATTCTCCTCATGTGTGGTGGGTGCGATCTAGACTATCTTAACAGCTAGAAATGTGAAGGCCTTGAAAAACACTCAGAAAAGTTCAGGGGGGGGGGAACGTTTTTTTTAAAAAAACAAAATCTGAATTTTTCCTTTTTTTCCAAAAAACATGGGGGGAAACAGAAAAAAATACAAGATTTTTCCCGGCCCTCACATCTCGACTAACAGCACAACCTTCTCACAACCTTCGTTCTACTGAGTCACGCCATTGCTCTGTCTAACCCACAATCCTCTACTCCAGTGGTCCCCCCCAAAATGTGTTCCCCACAGACCACTTGAAAACTGCTGAGGGTCTTGGCAGACCATTTAATGATTTTTCTGCCCATTCTGTCAATCCTAATATCAGAGCTTGGAAAAGTTACTTTTTTGAACTACAACTCCCATCAGCCCAATCCAATGGCCATGCTGGCTGGGGCTGATGGGAGTTGTAGTTCAAAAAAGTAACTTTTCCAAGCTCTGCCTAATATGCTGTGTGCTAGATGCTGCACGATTCTTAATTGTGTTTTTGTTGCTTCTTTTACTTCTTATATTGCCTTCTATTGTACCGCAGTTTGAATTCCGCAGAATACAATGTAAAATACAGTAAGAAAAAAACAAAATGCAATATTAGAAATAAAGGAAGCAATAAAAACAGTTAAAATCAATGTGACTATTTAATGCACTGAGTCCAGCATTCCCAGCTGCTGTTCCTGCTGATCTTCACAGACACAGCGCAGATGGCCTGAATGAAGTTCGCGGACCACCGTTTGGGAACCCCTGATCTACTCCAACCAGCTGCCGGGTCTATAGGAATTTGGGCAGAGAAAGGCTTTGCCCATCGCCTGATCCGGCAAAATGAACCCCGTGCCTTCGGCATGCAATTCACGTGCTCTACCCACTGAGCTTTGCCCTCCCTCCCAATATTGCCCCACAAAGGCAAGGAGCCAACAGTCTCCCCTTCTCTACTCACCAGTTGATCTCATTGTAGTCATTGTGACCTTCCCACCAGAAATAAAACCAGATCAGGGTCAGGAAGAAAGAGAAGGTGAGGATTAAGAACCAGAGGCGTTCCCACTGCAAAGGCAAAAAGAAAAGCACTAAAATATGAAGGTGTCTGGGCTAGTAAAGGGTGCAGGGGGACCACTTATGCATTGCAAACAAAATAAAACAAAACAGATGCCAGATTTGCAAATCTGGGTCAGGACTATATCACTTTAGACTGCAGGTGGAGGCTTACATGACTGAATGCTCCAACTTTTTTTAAAAAAAAAAAACCCTGCACATAGAAAACTAGCATATCGAGGAGACTACCATGTTTTCCAGGTGGCGGGATATGTGTGTGTGTGTGTGAGAGAGAGAGCATTCGTTCTCATAGGACTCAACCTGCAGTCTGAACACCAGTTTGAGCACTTTTGTGAGAAGGAGGCCAAAATCTCACTTGTTTGTTGCAGAATTGCCTTTTGTAGGAAACAGATGTAAACCAAGACAATAACATTTAGAAATTAACAAGAAGTGTTCATGATCTCTCCCCCCCATGTGTGCATGCTCCTTCATCCAAAATCTGTTTCTTGATCCAAAATGTGGCAACCAGGTTCTGTATATGACCAGAAACAATTTACCATATTCTTGGGAAAGAAGAAAAAAAGACCTGTCACAGGTCCACTGCTAAAACTCACTTGGTGAGATCTTTCCTGGGAGGTAGGGAGCATATCGTAGCTTCAGATCCTTAAATGCAAGATTATCCCAACCATCTTTGACCAAAAATGCAAGGTAAGTTTTCTCTGCCCTGCCTCCCTCTCTCCCAATATACCTATATATTTTAAAAGCAGAGTTGACCTTTCTGGTTTAACCTTGAGCTGCATTCAAAACACAATGACACCAATTCTGATAAATAAGCTTAAGTAAGGAGTTTTCAAAAAGGAGGTCATTAGTGTTTTGCATTTACATGCAAGCATCTCATTTGGCTTCCCTAACCCCTTGTGGCTGCGCTCTGACATCCATCGCCCAGTTCAGCAGCTGTGATGGAAAGGCGTTCCCCAGGGAGGCGGGAGGAGGAGGTTGCCGTTTCCATCAACTGAGAGCTAATAAACCAAGTCAAGCGCCTGTTCGGCTAATCTGTACCTTTCCCAAAAAAATTTTATGTCTCCCATCGTACGCAACGTTGCAGAGGGACATAGCTTCATAAAAGGCGGTCAAAATTAAGAAGGGAACTGATATATGTACAGGATGCCTATTGCAGAGGCCCAGAGTTAAAATTTATTCTGTGCAATCGGGGAACTGTATCTCTTAGCAACAGTTTTACGACCTAATAAATTTGCCACCTATATGCAGTTTCAGTCACCACCTCGCTCAAAAAAAATGATATAATACTAGTCTAGCCTTTACTTCATTGAGACTTCCTACCAATCTGTCTAAAGGGCTTAGCAGGATATATTAACACTGATTTATAAAACAGTGCAACTGAAAATTACCAGCAAAATACACTCTTTCCCACCCACCCACAAATAAATTAGAAAGCTCTAATTAAAAAGCAGCCATGACAGTTAATATTCACTTAACTGCGCAATGGCCCTGCAAGGAAGGCCAGTCCAAGGTTTGGACTCACCAGATTTCAACCTGGGTTTCCCCCAGCCAAATCCATTATCCTGTTCACTGTGGCACCCTAGAATTTGGGAATTAGTTTGTACACACACACACACACACACTATTGTAAAGGTCAGGTGCAGATTTCATAAACACACAATTTGCTATATAATACACACATTGATACAACAGTTTAATACTATTCTTCTACTGACTGCCTAGTCTTCTTGACATTTCAATTAAACCAATCTGCCTCCAAGTTTCTGATTTAAAAAGTGGGAGGAGGGAGGGAGATCTTGTTTCAGGCTCTCCCTGAGTGGAGGAAGAGCGCTCTTGCACTAAGATCCAGCTTGCGGACTTCCTAAAGGCATCTGGTAGGCCACCATGAGAACAGGATGCTGGACTTGATGGCCTGATGGCCTTGATCCAGCAGACTCTTCTTATGTTCTTAAGAGGTCTTCAAGCAGAGGTTATACAGCCACTTGTTGAAGATGCTCCAGTTTTGGATTTCTTGCAATGACCAGGCAGTTTGACTAAATACATCAAGTCTAAATGCATACAAGGCTCCCTTCAACTCTTAATGCTTTCTTTTCTTTATTTCCATTTCTTTCTTATCTTTCTTCCTTTACAGAGCTCAGGTGACATATTCTTTTTTGGGGGGGGGGGCAGTCTCAGACAATTTCCCATCTATGCACTGACCAGACACAGGACTGATTAGCTCCTGCAGGTTTGCTCTAGCATGGGCCTTCAGATCGTGCCCTGTAAAAATGCAATTTCTTAACTGCATGCCGGAGCATGCTAGTGTGTTGTATGTAGGGGCCTTTTTAAAAAACACTGGAAACACATCTTAGATGACATTAAACAGATCACTGCGTATGAAATCCCAAGGAACTATTTGGAAGGCTCTGTGGAATATGTGGATGTTGACATGGTAAGCATTCTTTTGATAGCAGCTAAAATGTCAATTTCAATGCATTAGAAAAAAGAACCACCACCCCTTCCCCTCTTGTAGAATGGTTCTTCAGAGTTTGGGTCACAGCAAGAATAATTAAGCCAACTTGCTACGTCTGAACAAGACAAAGTGTATTGTATGACAAGAAAGCTGTAGAAAGTTGGGCATTTTTTGTTTCCTTCTGGAATGAGAAATGTGATGTGAGACAATATACCTTATCTCCCTTAGTTTAAAATACAACTTCTCTGATTTTGAATTCATGACTATATGTTATTCTTTTTCTGTATTATTTTAACAACTTTACAGTAATATCAGCAGCAGCAGCGGCGGCCATCCTCAGGACATTATGTTGAATGCATCTACTAGAGGCCCCATCAACACTGAGTCCCCCTCCTCTCTGCCATTAAAAAAAAGTGACATCACCCTGAGGGGTAGAATTCAGCATGCACTGGGGTTCCCTGGTCAACTCATGCTATCACCGACACGTGTAGGGGAATTCTAAAAGAACCACTATTGCACAGAAAGCAGCCGTCCATCCCCAAGATTTGATTGACCAAGACAAACTGAGGGTAGGACATGACAGTGGGCCCAATATTAACCGAGCTACCTATAAGATGCTTGAAATTCCCACAGTTCTCAGCTCTGTGAGGTCTGGCTTCAGTCGGTTGACATGAGTACCGCTGTCTTAGGGGCTAACGGCAATCTGAATGCTGCTAAGGATTCTGTAATACGTCAACAACAAAGGTAGCTAGAGAGACTCGGTACAAAAAGGGTGTGATACAGCAAGTGTTGGTCAGCTGCTCAATTCTGTGCATGAGCATGCAAGTGAGAGGAATATGCATGTGTGTGATAATGAAATGTAAGTGAATGTTTGCATTAGTAGTGTGTTTATAAGAGTACTGGGTGTAAACATTGTGTGAGTTGCTGGAATACGCACACCTATCCATGGTGTTGCAAAAGTGCAAAGGGAGGACAGACACAGAGAAGGTGTTATACCCAGAACACATCCATGAATTTACATGGACTGCCACTTTTAAGATTAATGCCATTAGTTTCCGATGTGATTTCCTGAAGTTCACACTTACAAACGAATGGATTTCCCTACCTTTTTGCCAGGCCTCATCACCTCGGTGACTATTCTTTAGTTCTAGAGAAACTGAGATGACAACTTAATCTAGATCCCATTAGTCATCCTTCCCTGACAGCCCTCCCACTCACCCACCAAGCAAGTTTGATGAATAATTCGTTTTAAGCACATTTAGAAATCTACCCTGGGAGAGTAACACTGATAAGCATTTTCCACCCTCCTGCCTTCAGCATTCCTCTGCTAGGAATGGATCAATCTGTCACATTCAGGTGCTCCCCCTCTCTCAATTCCCCCCCCCATATTAAATTTGTTGGCCACATTTCCACATCAGTTTCTTTTTAAAAAACTCTCAAGAAAATTCATTTCTCCAAATAGATACATCTGATATGCCTTTATCCTAATATACTCATTTTTGTATACAGTCCTGCCTAATATACACATTTTTGCAAAGCAAGCTTCCCTAACATAATGCAATTTAGTGTGTTATTTTTGCTAACTTATGCATTTTTATGCACTTTCCCATAATAATATGCATTTTGGACACATTTTGCAGTTGAAGGACTGCCTTACAAAGTCCAGAGAAGTGTGAATTTCAAAGGATAGGTGCATTCTAATTCACACAGTGTTTCAGAAGTGAAGATTAGACAGGTTCATATTACTACACAAAACAAAACAAATTTCTTCTTCATCCCCATCTTCTGCATTCTAGATACCTATCCGAAGGGAGAAAGGAATGGGAGGGACAATAATAGGAAATTGTCGTTACAGAAACAAAATGCGCTTTCTTGGCTGTGTTAATAACTGGTTGCAAAATTTTGTTTTCTTTTGTTGTTGCTCTTTCATCATATTTTATTAATAAAATACATATCAAGAACAACAAGTAACCAAAAATAGCAAAAACAGGCTCTTACACTGTCAAGAAAATAACGCATAAGTGGGTAATTAAAGAGAAAAGAAATAAGCAAACACAGAGTTAAAAACAATAAAGATAATATAAGGGAGGTAAAAATCCAGTAACCCCTAACCGCAAAAAGAAATAAAAATACACAAACATTATATCTATAAATATCTCCATAGAAAGTCTTGATTAGCAGGTATCAAGTTTTGCTGAGGACGAACAGCAATGTAAGTTTTAAAAGTTCACCATATAGCAATCAGGGCTGGCGCCAAAGAGTAGCCAGGTTGGGCCATGGCTGAGGGCCCCACGGCCCACAGGGGTCCCTTGTTAGGGGGGGAGTAGTCCCCTGCTACAGATCGCAGGGAGGGAGCTTCCAGGCCACCCGCCCATAGGCTTGCTTCATCTACCTCTCTCCTGTCTTAGCTGCTGCGCACGCAGGGCTGCCATCAACCAAGATGGTGGTGGAGGCTTCTTTAAGAGGCTGATGCACCTACCGCCATCTTAGTTGATGGCAGGCATGTGCGTGCGCATAGCTGCCACGCATACATGCCATCAACCAAGACAGCGCCGTGGGTATCAGCCTGCCATCTTTGTTGATGGCAGCCCAGCGTGCGCAGCAGCATGACACAGGAGAGAGGTAGGTGGAACAGACAGGAGCCACGTGCCCAGGGCAGGCTGGCACCCAAGGGCCCAGTCATGCCTGGCTGTGTGTGTGCGGGTGCTGGGGCCCAGGGCAGGCTGGTGCCCAAAGGCCCCAGCATGCCTGGTGCCAGTCCTGATAGCAGTAAAGTCCTGTGGTTGCACATCTCATAGCACCTTAAGGCGATGTGTGAGTTTCCCTGAAAGGGCAATGTGCAGTGCCTTTCAAAACCAGTTATACATGGTAATGCTGGTTGCATCCTTCCAGCCCTGGACTACCACAATCCTTGTGACTACTAACGAATCACTAAAAAAATTAAAATAAGAGTAGAAGTGGCACCTTTAAATACCGACAAGAGATAAAGAGCTGGATTGGCATGGATTATTTGGCCAGTAATAGCATTTATTTCTGATGCTTCCTCAGCCCAGAACTGATTAACTCGAGGGCAGGCCCACCATAAATGCCAATAGGTCCCAAGGAAACCACAATTATACCAACAACATTATTCTGAATATATTCCTTTCAAATAGGAGTATAGAACCACCTGTGCATGATTTTTAATGAGTTCTCCCTAATATTGGCTGAAACTGATGAAAAAGGTCTAGTACAGCCTTCCCCAGATGTTGATGGACTACATCTCCCATCAGCCCCAGCCAGCATGGCCAATTATGGGAACTGTACCCCAGCAACATCTGTGGACCCAAAGGTTGAGAAAGACTGGTCTAGTATACCAAATTTTATTCCAACTGTGTGTGTTACGTGCCTAAAAGTTGGTTACAACTTATGGTGACCCTATGAATCAGCGACCTCCTACAGCATCTGTTATAAACCACCCTGTTCAGATCTTGAAAGGTCAGGTCTGTAGCTTCCTTTAATGGAATCAATCCATTTCTCATTTGGCCTTCCTCTTTTTCTACTTCCTTCTGTTTTTCCCAGCATTATTGCCTTTTCTAGTGAATCATGTCTGCTCATTATGTGTCCAAAGTATGATAACCTCAGTTTCATCATTTTAGCTTCTAGTGATAGTTCTGGTTTAATTTGTTCTAATACCCAATTATTTCTCTTTTTTCAATCCATGGTATCCACAAAGCACTCCTCCAACACCACATTTCAAATGAGTTGATTTTTCTCTTATCCGCTTTTTTCGCTGTCCAACTTTCACATCCATAAATAGAGATCGGGAATACCATGGTCTGAATGATCCTGACCTTAGTGCTCAGTGATACATCTTTGCATTTCAGGACCTTTTCTAGCTCTCTCATAGCTGTCTTCCCCAGTCCTAGACTTCTTCTGGTTTCTTGACAATTGTCTCCATTTTGATTAATGACTGTGCCTAAGTATTGATAATCCTTGACAAGTTCAATGTCCTCATTGTCGATTTGAAGTTAAATAAATATTTTGATGTCATTACTTTAGTCTTCTTGACATTCAGCTATAGTCCTACTTTTGTGCTTTCTTCTTTCATCAACCATTTACCTCTATTTCTTTTCACATTTTCTAGAGCTATTTTCATTTTGGATTGGATGGTGATGGCCTCTGATTCAGGTTCCACTGAGCAGAGAGATTAAAATCCACGAGGAAAACAGAGATGGGTGTTTTCCGCAGCGGCTCAGGAATTATGGAATACCCTCCTAAGACAGACCTGTCAAAGCTCAACCCTTCCCACTTTTGGGAGGAGGGTGAAGACTAAGCCATATAAAAGAAGGGGGTGTTAACAAAATATTATTAACAAAATAACTGGATCTTTACTCCTGGCTGAAAAATTTCTCAATTATGAGTTTTAAATTTTGTTTCAAATATATGCATACGGTTTTGAGAAAATAAACAACTTTTAACTTTCCATCCAGGGTGGAAAGTCAAATATGATAAATAAAATTTTAGGAATTGGCAAGAGCTGAAGGACTGGCCTAAGTTAAAAAATTAACATCATTTCCTTGTTGGAAGATTCTGACAAGGCATACTAAAGGCTCCAAAATTTGAGGTGGTCAATCGCTCACCACAGCACCTAGGAAGTTTTCAGAAACTTTTGCCAAGCTCAGCAAAAAATCCAGCTAATTGCAGCCTTGGCAAGTGGCAGAAGGCTGTGCATGGTAATTTGGTGTGTGATAACTGACTACCGAGTTACCATTTTTTAAAAAAGGTTTTGTTTTTAGGATGTTTTATAGATGTTTTAATGTTTTATCACGGACCTGTTTGCCACCCTTGGCTCCCTTGGGAAGGAAGGGCGGGATATAAATTTAACAAATAAAAAAATTATTCCCCGGGTAATTACCTTTACATATTTATAATCGCAGCAGTTTACGATATGGGATTCAACAAAGGTGACATTTTATTTGTTAACATAATGTCAACCTTTTAAAGATGTGAGCAGTTTTCTTTACCTGCCAACAACTGGGGAAGAAATTTGTTTTAAACCAAGATATATGTGGGGCATTTAAAAAGATAAATGTACACAATCCTCCGTTTCTCTTTCGCCACAAAATGATAAGCAGGGAAATCTCCCCTCCAAAACCCCTGTCGGCATCAGATTAAACCTCAGGCACGTAAAAGGTTGTCTTGGTGGGAAATAGCTAAATCAAACAAAATAATCCTTTAAAATGGTGCTGATTGTTGAACATGGCAAATGATCATGCAGTGTTGTTACTGCCTGATGAGGCCATACCTTGATGGACATCAGGCATCTCCTCCCTTTCAGCCTATTTTACTCAGTCTGATTTTCCCACATCAAGAGGAGTGTAATCTAGTGGTTGAAAAGTTATAGATGAAATTTAGCTCTTATAGGTTTTGTGCCATTCTTTAAAAAGCCTGCTGGAATACCCCAGTAGATTCCCAAGATGCTTATCAGGAACTTAGAGCGCAATCCAACTCGTACTTATGCCGGGCTGAGGGGAACTGGGTTCCAGTTCAGCCAGGCCCCACCAGCAGAAGCACCTCACCCCAGCTCAGCCGCAACAGAGCCAGGATCCGAACGGGGAAAGCCCTGCTTGCAGAAGGGGTGCTGGCAGAAGCCAGAGGAAGGCCTGAAAAAGGGGTGTTCCAGAGGCATGTCGGAGGAGGGGCCGAACACAACGGTCAACTCCCATTCGGAGCGCTCCTCTGCCTCCCAATCTGGGCCAGAGTTTACGCCGAGTAAAAGGTCGGTCTGAGAAAATAATTATAATGGAAGTCAATGGGGAGCGCTGACTCGCCGGTAGGGGTATTTGCGAGAGCCGCCTTTTTCTTTTCCGTTCATGCACACAACCCACAGGTGAGCCGATGTTCCGCTGGTCCGCCGGCTCCCAAATGGCAAAATGGATGCCACAGTGCTTCCCAGGGCCAGCTCCAGGCACACCTGGGCCCCTGGGCACCAGCCTGCCCCGGGGGTCACAAAGCATGCATGCACGCCCCACTTACCTACCTCTCCCTTGACGTAAATGCCATCAACCAAGATGGCGGCTGAGGCTTCCCTAAGGGACTGATCTGCAATCTGGGTTGAGCGCACGCATCCCTGCCATCAACCAAGATGGCGGCAGGGTCATCACCGCCTTAGGAAAACCTCAGCTGCCATCTCGGTTGATGCCATTTATGTCAAGAAAGAGATAGGTGGAGCATGCAGGCGGATGTTGCAGGCCTGCGCAGCAGTAGGGGGGTGCCTGGGAGCTCCCTCTGGCAATCTGTGGCAGGGTAGGGAGCCGGCGCTGCTGTGGATCGCGGAAGGGAGCGCTACCCACCCAACTTAAGGAGGGGCCCCTTGCGACACAGGGGCCCTCGGCCAGGGCCAGACCTGGCCACTCTCTGGCACCGGTCTGGTGCTTCCCACCAGCTCACCCCTTCCGCCGGCTTCCCTTGAGTTGGATTGCTCTGCCCATCTGGAGGCATTCCAAATCATTACCTCCCTGCAGGTCCCAAACATGAAAACTGCTTCTCCAAAATTTCCAGAATGGGCAGGCCGCTTGCTTTCATGAGACATCCAGAAATGCCCCCAGTAGCACTTTATTTCCTGACCTATCGCTCTTGAGGTTTGCAGACTGGCTGTTCTGTAGTCTAGCCTTCCCCACCCACATGCCACCCCCCACAGAGAGAGAGAGATCCTCTGAAATTCACACCTATTTGAATTGTGCAATTCAGTTTTCCGGGCAAATATGTACACAAATGAATGTACTAGGAGAAAAGTGTGCATTAAAAGCATACATTTGTGAAAATAATTACAAAAAGGCATGATATTAGGGGAAATTGCTTTGCAAAAATGTGCATATTAGGGAGAGCTGCACATAAAAATGTGCATCACAGGAAAAATGCAGGCAAAAATGCTTATCAATTTTCATGAGAACTTATAAAGTATTGGCAAGAACTGGAAGACCGAGTCACAAACTAATGCGGAAACGTGGAGCACTGGATGTAAAATTGCAAAAAGGAGAAACCAAAATGGACAGATTTGCCCCTCCGTACCTGTGGAGCTTCCTTGATGGAATCAATCCATCTCTTGTTTGGCCTTCCTCTTTTTCTACTCCCTTCTGTTTTTCCCAGCATTATTGTCTTCTCTAGTGAATCACGTCTTCTCATGATGTGTCCAAAGTATGATAACCTCAGTTTCATCATTTAATCAACTTGAAGGCACATAACCACCACCTGCGGAGCAGCCTTCCTCAGCCTGCTGCCCTGCCCATGTTTTGGACTGTAACTCCCATCAGTCCCAGGCAGCATGGGATTTGTACTCCAAAGCATCGGCAGGGCGCAGAATTGGCAAAGGGGGCTGTTAATCCCTCTCTCTGGTGCAGCGGTTGAATCCGTGCCTGACTATCCCTCAGGCTATGCATCCAGGATCTACTATGGGTCAGGTTCCAAAGAGCAGAATGTTGTAGGCAATGAAGATTCCCTTTTGGAAGTAACAGCAACTTCACTATAAGCTTTTAGGCTGTGGGAGGGAAGCTGTGGTTTAAATGTGGTTTCAAATCGCTCCTGCAGAAGTCATGTTTGCACAAAGCTTTTAGTGCTCTTTTTAGGAGATGGAAAAGCAACCCATTAACTTTGTGTAAATAATCAAGATGGTCTACAGCTCCATGGTTTTGTTTTTTCCGTTTTGACCCAGGGTTTATCAGTACCCAGCCTTAGATTCTGTTTCCAGTGACACGCAGGCTGGAAACATACGGATAACGTTTTAGAGATAGAGAGCAGATGAGGATATGCAGAGTTCATTTCCTTCCCTCCCAGGTGATCACAGGCCACGGCCAGCCCACATCTGGTGTGAGAGATAAGGGAGACCATGGCTTTGCCATACAAGGTAGATGGTGGAGGGTAACAGCCCAAAGATTGAGGGCAGGCCCACACCATACATTTTTAAAGCACGCAAGTTCCCCCAAAGAATCCTGGGAACTGTAGCTTGCTAAGAGAGCTGGAAATTGGTATCTCTGTGAAGAGAAAACCACAGCTCCTCCCAGGATTCTTTGGGGGAAGTCATATGATCCAAATGTGCACTGGATGTGCTTTGAATGCATGGCGTGAGCTATGCATTGGAAGTCTTCAAATCTCACCTGTGCCATGAACTCCTCGGGGCCTTAGGAAGCCATTCGCTTCTAGCCTCTGTGATCTGGCAGCTAATGATACTTACCATATTGCAGGGCTAGAGAAATCTTTTCAGCCTGAGAGCCACATGCCCTTCTAGGGGCCACATGTCAGTGGTGGGAAGGGCCAGAGGGAAAGTGGGTAGAGCAACGAATGTAAATATTACCTTTGTACAGTGAGCTAATTTCTAGACATGCTCCTCTTTATCCTCTCTCTGGGCAAGCAACAAACATCATTACCGGAGTTCAAGGACGCAATCCAGGTGGACAAAAAAAACAAGGAGAATGCAAAGCAGGGCTGATGAGGGGCGTGGGATGGGGAGAGGGGGGTGCTTAAGGAGGTGTAGTCTGCAGAGAGTCCCAGGGGCCAGTTAGAGATGCCAGTCCCAGAGGCCAGCTAGATTCCTGCACTGAGCAGGGGGTTGGACTTGATGGC
This sequence comes from Rhineura floridana, assembly GCF_030035675.1. Lineage (NCBI taxonomy): Eukaryota > Metazoa > Chordata > Lepidosauria > Squamata > Rhineuridae > Rhineura > Rhineura floridana. The sequence goes on from NC_084484.1 coordinate 181,893,343, forward strand.
CTTATAGACCCCATCCAACTCTACTATTCTATGATTCTATGCCTGGAGGGCCGCATTTAGCCTCCAGGGCTGAGGCTCACTATTCCTGAAACAGGGAAAACCGAGCTGAACAATAATCAAATCCACAGCAATCCAGGTCACATCTACACCATACATGTAAAGCACATTCAACACACATTTAAAGCACAAGGCTTCCCCTGAGAATCCTGGGAACTGTAGTTTGAGAACTGTAGCTCTCTGTATTGGAATAAGCAATGGCTTTTAATTAATACCCACTGTCCAGAGAGGGAAAAGCCACTAAAGAGTTAATAGATCTGGACCTAAGAACAGCAAGTGGCCTTCCCGAGTTGTGAGTTTACTTTCTTTTTTTAATGTTCTTCCGTGCCTTCCGTTGCAGCAAGTAGTGGCTGATGTTAGTAAGTAAAGGATCCCGTTTAAGCCTAAAGCCATGACTATCTTACATGCAGCAAAATAAGGAACCTACACTGCAACCCTCTTGAGGGGTAAACTACAGTTACCAAGATTCTTTGGGGGAAGCCGCATGTTTTAACTGTGTTGGATGTGCTCGCAACGTATGGTGTGGATACGACAGCAATACGACATGTGAGAAAGATCTTGGAATTGTCGTTGATCACAAGCTGAATATGAGCCAACAGTGCGGTGTGGCTGCAAAAAAGGCAAATGCTATATAGGCTGCATTAACAGAAGTATAGTTTCCAAATCGCGTGAAGTATTAGTTCCCCTCTATTCAGCACTGGTTAGGCCTCATCTTGAATACTGCGTCCAGTTCTGGATACTGCACTTTAAGAAGGATGGAGACAAACTGGAACAGGTTCAGAGGAGGGCAACAAAGATGATCAGGGGACCTGAAACAACCCCGTTCCGCGCCCGGGACTTACCAGGCGAAGGGGCGAGTTTGCGGCCACAGCCGAAGCCAGGCCGCCATCTTCTGGGGGTGTGCGTGCACACAGTGCGCTGGTGCGGTGACGTGGCACGCCGAAAGGGGCAGGGCAGCGGAAGGCCATTTAAGGCCGCGCCGCCAGCTTCCCGCCCTCCATTTGAATTTTGGCGGCGCCCGCCCGACCCCCCTCGGCTGCAGTGTGATTCATTTGGTCACTACGGGGCTGACTAGGAATTTTTGGCCTGCCTGCCTCGCTTGGCTGGCAGGTTTCTTTTGCCTACTCTGCACTGTGGTTGGGGGGGAGGGTCAAGGGTTAGCACAGGTGCCTTTGGGGTTAATAGGCTGATTGGTCTGTTTTGGCTTAACATGTTAATGGTCACTGGTCAAGGAAGTGTGGGGGAAAGGTTAAAAGGGAAAGGGCAGCTAGGTGACACCTTTAGGCTCCTTTGGGGGTGATAGGCGGTCTGGGAGCCTGCAGCTCAGGGCTATACAGCCCAGGGGCAGAACACGGGCCGTCTTTGGGGCCAATGTGCCTCATCTGCTCAGAGTTTCAGGGCTCCGGGGGGCAGTGACGTGGGTTGGACCCCCTACACATCTTCAGGGTGTGGCCTGACCTAGGGCCTGGCCCAGGGCAGCCCCAGGCTCAGGCAGGCTTTGGTTGCCCTATAGCTGCAAGCAGGCTTTGTCTGGATCAGCAGGATGCTCCTGCACTTATTTCTCCCTTTGCAGGTTAATTATTCTAATTGATTCTGTTTAATAAAGTGGTGCATGATTCAACCCAATGAATGGTGTCTGTGCTTTATTTCGGCGGTAGGCCGCAAAGCCCTATGAGAAGAGGCTGAAAGAACTGGGCAGGTTTAGCCTGGAGAAGAGAAGACTGAGGGGAGATATGATAGCACTCTTCAAGTACATGAAAGGTTGCCACACAGAGGAGGGCCAGGATCTCTTATCGATCGTCCCAGAGTGCAGGACATGGAATAATGGGCTCAAGTTGCAGGAAGCCAGATTTCGACTGAACATCAGGAAAAACTTCCTAACTGTTAGAACCATACGACAATGGAACCAATTACTTGGAGAGGTAGTGGGCTCTCCAACACTGGAGGCATTCAAGAGGCAGCTGGACAGCCATCTGTCAGGAATGCTTTGATTTGCATTCCTGCATTGAGCAGGGGGTTGGAGTTGATGGCCTTGTAGGCCCCTTCCAACTCTACTATTCTATGATTCTATGATCCATGCTTCTCTCTGGTCCAAGCAAACTGGCTTGCTGCCGCTTACAGACACAGGCCTGACTCTCTTTGGCTTCATTTCCATCTCACAGCTCTTACGGCCTTGCCTCCCTGACATGGCAGAAGCTGGCCTTGCAACCTGAGAAACAACAGACGTGTCCAGATAAACGTCGGCTCAACACTGGTAAATTCCCCACGCCCCCGAATATCTGAATCTGGCAGCAGCAGGACTCTCCGTAGCTCAAAAGCTTCCTACCAGTAATTCTTCACACAAATCATCCACTTCACCCCTCTTGCTCTGTTGGAACCAAAAAGCTCCGAGACTCTCGAATTCAAAGCAAGAGTTTCTGCGGTTAAGACATGCCAAGTTTTTATTTTTTTTTAAAAAAAGACTGTGCTGGCTCAAATGCATTTCTGAAGGACAGAGAGAATTAGCAGGCGAGGGCAAAGGAGGAGAGGCCAGATTTTGAGGGAAAGGTTCGGCTTATTAGAGAGTCAGCTTGTCTGTGGCGCTTGACGCTCAGAGGCAGACGCACCACTGAAGCAGAACCACCAGGGAAGGGCAAGGAGGCTGCGCACATGTCAACCAAGGAGAGCAGGAGGCGCAGAGCAAGATCAATGCTCCCGCACAACGTGAGGAAGGAAGTCGGCACCAGGGCATTCAAATTGCAAATGTGGGAGGGAGAAGCGGCTACGACATGGAAAGGAAGACGTTAATTCACCCCTTTCCCAAAACAGAAGTGCTAAAAACACAGCTGCTGATTTTTCAGATGGAACAAGGCCCCACAAATAAGGAGGGGAGGACCTGTCAACCTACCTTGCTGGAAAAGTTGGTGTGTGGACAAGAGAGGGAGTAGGAGAACCCTGCATGCCACCTTGAGCTCCTTGGAGGACAAGGGGGATATAAATGTAGTAGAAATAATATCACTGACTAGGCCTGACTACAGGGAAAGGTCGCCATGTAGAGGCACCGAAGTGCATCCCTGTGGAGAGTGCTGTGACCGCTAGAAGGGGGAGGAAAGAGTGGGGAGGACAAATAAAGGATCCTTGCTTTATTTTTGTGACTCAAATTCCCAGTTGTTGCACCTAACAGATGGGGGACAGGAGAGTTCTGCTGCAAAGCAGGAAGCATCAAGGACATGCTCAGCCTAGCTCTGCGAGCTGCGGAGCCCGCAAACGTTGCTATCTTTTATCTCTCTCTCATTCTGGCAGGGCCATTAGTTTAGGCCGTGAGCCTAACCACCCTTACCTAAGAGAGTAAGCCGTACTGAATTCAATAGAGCTTGCTTCAAAGTAAGGATGGTTTAGACTGCGCTGCAAGCCAGTGCATGACAGGCAAGAATCCATCAGGGAGATGCAGTGATGGAAAGCTGCACCTATTGTTTATCCACCTGCCAAATGCAGGTGGAGGCGGGGAGGAAGCAAGCCCAGCCTAAAGGCCCCAAACAGCTAGTAACAACAGCCGGCTTCAGCTTGTTTGTTTGAACAGAAATGTGAGTGCTTTTTCCAAATGCAGGTGACATTTATTCATTTATACATATTTTTGGATGCCACTATATCGTTAACAACATCAGAGCGGTTTACAACAAGTTAAACAACGACAGCAACTGTACAATAAAAGCATTAAAATACAATAAAAGCAAAGGTCAGCTATTGCGGCATTGGACAGAATTGAAGCTTCAGTAAATACCAATGCAACGCTGCGTCCTGAGGCCTGAAGCAAAGTTCTGGTTTGAGTTTGACAAATCACTCCCTACCTGAAGGGAGCCAACGTCCTTCCAAATCACTCCGCACCCAAGTCCCTAACCCAAATCCCTCCTTATGCCTAGGGATGGAAAGATCTGTCTCTTTGGTTCTCTCTGTGTCTCATTTTTCCAATGTTAAATTCAGTTCTCTACATTTCTGCAGCAATCTGCAAACATTTTTTTTTTTTAATTCACATGAAAATTCTCCACCATTTTAGCGTGAATTTCTCCAAATAAACACATTTTGTAGGCAGTTTTGACAAGCCATTTCTCATCATTTCATGCCTTTTTTGCATGTTATTTTTACTCATGTATTCATTTTTATGCACTTTCCCCTAATATATGCATTTTTGTAAATGCTGTTTAGTTGGCAAACTGCGTCCCAAAATTCTAATAAATGCGGATTTTGAAGGATGGCTGAGTTTCGGTTCTCATAGTGTTTCGGAAATTGCAAATTTGATAAATTCTGCTTGAAATGAGAACTGAATCAAAATTCTCCCCCATCCCTCCTTATGCCACAATCCCTTACAAATCCATCACGACTGTTGAATACAGACTTATTCTGCCACAGGAGTTCTCTGATTCCATCATTCTTTCCAATTACAAATGCAAGAACTAGGGCTATGCACAGACACGCAAACCTGATCCACCCCATGGCTCTGATCTGGGGGAGCCATCAGGCCAATCTACCCTGGGTCGACCTGGGGACCACCTACTCCGCCTCAGAGCAACTCCCAAATAAGGTTGGGGAGGCCAGGCTAATGTTTAATTAAGATTTTAAAGATCCTAATTAAATGTACGGCTGGGAGGGGGTGGGAAGGGAGGTTTTGCATCTCCTCTACCCCACCCCACCCCGATCGAGAATGGGGTCAATTCTGTGTGGTGCTGGTTTGTAAGCAGCTTTCCTGCAGGAAAACCCCTTGCAAAAAACAGCAGCCGCACCCCGCAGGATCAGTCCCTCAGGAAATACGCTTCCTAGGCAGGAGAGCAACAGCTTTCGGCCTACCTTCCCAGTCTTGGCCTTTGTGCAGGTTCCCCACCTAATAGCTGCCTCTCTTTCCTGCCTGACAGACTTGGATCTCTTTGGGTCATCCAGTCCAGCCCGTAACGATCTGTGGGTGTCTGAACCAGACTTGGCTGAGGACCAAAAAACTCCAAATAGGCCCAACTGGGCTTAGGACTTGGCCAAATCCAGTATGCAGCCCTAGCAAGACCCACATGGTAGAATCAAATTTGGGGATTTCATCTAGTCTGACAACCAGCCTTCAACCAGCCGTCTCCAGGATGCCCTTGAGTGGGGAGCGGCGCTGTTAGGGCCAGACCCCAGGGTGGATCTCCAGGGCCCCACAATCCCCCACTCTCAGATCGGCCACCAAACGAAAACGCCAGGCCAGCAGTGCCCTATGAAGAGAACAGCCTTCCGAGGCTTCAGCCATCCATCGTTTTCATTTCCCCAGAATGCCTCTGGGCTCTTGTGGGAAGAATGAAGATGGCGGACTGCTGGAGCCTTGGCCAAGGTTTCAACTCGCAGCACACCCAGCCGCCCTGTGAAAATGTCTCGGGGAGACAACTGCCTTATACTGGGTTGGACCATTGACCCATCTAGCTCCATATTACCTACACTGACTGGCAGTGGCTCTCCATGGTTTCAGACACAAGTCCATCCGAGCTGTATTTTGGAGATACCAAAGACTGCATCAGGGGTCATCTGCATGCAGATCAGGTACTGAACTACGGCCCTTTTAAAACAGAGAAGGGAAGGGGACCCTTTCTTGCCAGTGCCTAGCAAACGGGGGGAGAGAGAAGTGAGTGGGGGAGAGGAGAAGAGCAGCCGAGGGGCCCCAAGAGAGCCCCCTAATCCTCAAACCCAGCAGCAACACTGCAAGTGACTACAGGGCACTCAGTTTGGAGGAGGCTGGTGCAGATATACAGCCTCTGGAGCTGGAAGTTCCATTTAGTTATCATGGCCAATAAGTATCGACCTTGATTCCCAAATATTTGCCTGAACCTTTCCTAGCTAAAGGCCATCGCCATGTCTTGTAGCAGTTCATGTCCTAAGTCCATGAAGGATTTAGGGAAGAGCCATAGATCAGTGGTGGAGAATCTGCCTTGCATGCAGAAGGACCCAGGTTCAATCCCCAATGGCATCTCCAAGGTAGGGCTGTCTGAAACTCAGGAGAGCCACTACCAGTCAGTGCAGACAGTACTGGGCTAGATGGACCAGTTGTTCTGACATGGTATAAGGCAGTCTCCTATGGCCCTGGCTGACTCCAGACCATCACTACTTTGTGGATGGGATTCCATGGCAGACCAGCAAATTCAGGTTGTGCAATGAAAGCGGATTTGGTGCTCTTAAACAACAACATGCAAGTAAAGTAATGCTCAAGATTCTGCAACAAAGGCTCTTGCCATATATGGAGCGAGAAATGTCCAAACTGGATTTAGAAGCACCAGAGATCATATCACAAACATACACTGGAAAATAGAACGCACCAAGGAATTTCAGAAGGAAATCACCCTGTGCTTACAGCAAAGCCTTTGATTGTGTTGATCATGAAAAACTATGGAATGCTTTAAAAGAAATGGGGGTGCCACGGCATCAGATTGTCCTGATGCGCAACCTATACTCTGGACAAGAGGCTACTGTAAGGACAGAATATGGAGAAACTGATTGGTTCCCAATCGGAAAGGGAGTCAGACAGGGGTGTATTTTATCACCCTATGTGTTTAATCTATACACAGAATATATCATACAGAAAGCAGGATTGGTCCAAGATGAAGGAGGCGTAAAAATTGGAAGGAGAAATATCAATAATTTAAGATATGCAGACGATACCACACTACTAGCAGAAACCAGTAATGATTTGAAACAAATGCTGATGAAAGTTAAAGAGGAAAGCACAAAAGCAGGACTACAGCTGAACGTCAAAAAAACTAAAGTAATGACAACAGAAGATTTATGTAACTTTAAAGTTGACAATGAGGACATTGAACTTGTCAAGGATTATCAATACCTCGACACAATCATTAACCAAAATGGAGACAATAGTCAAGAAATCAGAAGAAGGCTAGGACTGGGGAGGGCAGCTGTGAGAGAACCAGAAAAGGTCCTCAAATGCAATGTATAACTGAACACTAAAGTCAGGATCATTCAGACCATGGTATCTCTGATCTCTATGTCTGGATGTGAAAGTTGGACAGTGAAAAAAGTGGATAAGAGAAAAATCAACTCATTTGAAATGTGGTGTTGGAGGAGAGCTTTGCGCATACCATGGACTGCAAAAAAGACAACTAATTGGGTGTTAGAACAAATTAAACCAGAACTGTCACTAGAATCTAAAATGATGAAACTGAGGTTATCCTACTTTGGACATATCATGAGAAGACATGATTGACTAGAAAAGACAATAATGCCGGGAAAAACAGAAGGGAGTAGAAAAAGAGGAAGGCCAAACAAGAGATGGATTGATTCCATAAAGGAAGCCACAGACCTGAACTTACAAGATCTGAACAGAGTGTTTCATGACAGATGCTCTTGGAGGTCACTGATTCATACGGTCGGTCGCCATAAGTCGTAATTGACTTGTAGGCACATAACAACAAAAACAATGACCCGCTTTCCAAATAACTAAATAAATCACTTTTTGTGGCAAGGAAAGTGATAGGAAAATTCATAGGAAGGAATTGCTTGATGTTACAACTTATAAAATGAAATGGGCTGCCTTCACATCAATCCCGACTTATGGCGACGTTATGAAGAGGGTTTTCATGGTAAGCAGTATTCAGAGGGAGTTTACCATCACCTCCCTCTGAGGCTGAGAGGCAGTGACTGGCCCAAGGTCACCCAGTGAGCTTCATGGCTGTGTGGGGATTCGAACCCTGGTCTCCCAGGTCCTAGGCCAACACTCTTAACCACTACGCCACACTGGCTCTTTATGACTTATAACCTCCCAGCAAATAAATCAGAATGAATGTTCAACAAACCGCGGACACATCACATAACCTGTCTGTAAACTCTGCAAGGAGATCAGGACAAATGCTCAATGAAACAGGTCACCTAGAAGTGGCCACGCTGCCTGTGTGCAGAGCCTTCTGTCGAGTGACTTCAGTTTCTAGCATTCTGAGAGGGGGGAAGGAAATTTCCCTATTCCTGTCTTCCTAAGAATATCAAGTTTTCACTCTATCCTTATTCCCCTTTATGGCCTTACAGATGCACGCACTGATGTTCTGACTGCTGGAAAGCACATGCAAACCCTTGGCACGATCATGTTTTATATGCTAATCCAAAGTACATCTTGCTCTCCTGAATGAGGTCTCCGCACATTAACATGGCCCATTTGCTACTCAATTAAGCGGGCCAGCATGAAAGCAGAGCACATATCTCTGGGCCCATGATTATAGCTTTGCTTGCGATCACTGCGAATTATGCCCAAGATTGCAAGGTGGATGGAAAAGCCCTTAAATCCCTTTCTCTTTAGAGCAGGTGTTCCCATACTGTCCGTGGACCTACCAGTAAAGGGTCATAGCGCAGTGGCAGAGCATCCACTTTGCATGCAGAAGGTCCCGGGTTCAACACCCAGCACCTCCAGCTAGGGCTAGGAGAGACCCCTGTCTGTAATCCAATGGTTCAACTCGGTATAAAGCAGGTCCCTATGTTCTATCCAGAGCTGCAGTCAAGAGCAGGCTAACAGAGCTTGCAACCAGCTCCAAGATCTCACCTCCTAAGAGGACAGCACCCAAATGCCTTCCCTGGCATTAATGCAGTGAACATTTGGGAAACAAGGTGTAATTCCGCAACGAACAGCCAAACAGCCAAGCCATTCAATTCAGCCCCAATCTGTGTGTAGCTTTTGTCGACACACTCACTTAACCCCAGTTAGCATCAGCGGGAGATGGATCAGTCTAGCAAAAGATCAATGCCTGGCTAGCTGCGCTCTCGCCATCCAGATGCCTAAGTTTTTCCCTTTATTATCCTCATTCTTGGAGGGGAAAGAGAAATAATGGCAGCAAGGTGCAAGAGGGAAGCCCATCAACAGAGCAGATGTTACAAGCTGGAAGTGGCCAGCAGTGTTAATAGATTCTTTTGACACTTCATAAACGGTGAGCAATGCTCAGTTCTGTGTTGCAATTACAGACCTGGAGATGCATGATCCAATGCCAAGGCCCTACAGGACTATTTAAACACTATCCATGTATGTCTTGTTGTAGTTGGGGGGGGGGGGAGCTCAGTAAAGTGCCATTTGTGGGTAGGGAAGGAGGAGAAATTTGGTGCAGTTCCCATTTAAAGGTGAGTATATCAAATTTGCACTTTCCAAAACAATATCAGAACTGAAACACAGTTGTGCTTCAAAATTCGCACGGACCCGAATTCCGCAGTGCAGTTCTGCAGCCATCCAATGTTTACAAAAAGTGTGTATTTTAGGGGAAAGTGTGCATAACAATGAATATATTGGCAAAGATGACATACAAAAATGCATTATATAAGGAAAAGTTGCATACAAAAATGTGTTTATTAGGAGAAATTTCCACCAAAAAGCTGGATTTTCATGAAGTTTTTATTTTAAAAAATCACAAATTTCTGAAGAAACGTGGAGAGAACTGAAGTTAATATTGGGGTCTTATGCAAAGGTCTTTGCCTGTCCTGCTACCCAACATGTCGGGGATTGAACCTGGGACCTTCTGCACACAAAGCACATGCTCTCCTCTCCTTTGTCCCTTCTTACCTCTCCCCAAGGAAGGTGGGATATAAATGCATATATTTTAAAAAAATCTGTAGCTTGCACTATCCTCAAGCCATCCCGGAAAGCCGCTTTATTCTGCATCAGGGATCACAGCAAACTCTCTATCCCATCACATCTTGAAGCGTCTATGAAATCAAGCTGATGAAACAAACAAACCGCAAGATGTATTTCTCCCCCCTGTCCCAAGAGTTTAAACAAATACAGAGACAGCCAATCTTTCTATTGGCTCTTCTGTACTTTAAAGAGTTTTTGTTGAAGAGAGAAGCCAGGCAGGTGCAGCTGTTCAAATCCCTACAGTACTGCAAGAAGAGCACCTATTTCCATAAAACTCCTTTTAAAAGGTATTAGGTCCCCAATATTCTCTGGGTGCGCTCCATTCTTTAAAAACAAACAAAACACTTTCCTGCCAGACAACCAAAATTCTGCATCAAGGGGTGTTGAATTCTAAGATCAATACATGTTATGCAATGCAACTTGCATAATTTGAAATAAATTTGCAGAATTTATTCTGTTTTTGCTAATCCTGGAGAAGACAATGAATCATTGTTGTAAACCGCCCAGAGAGCTTCGGCTATGGGGCGGTATACAAATGTAATAAATAAATAAAATAAATAAATCCTTCTGAGATTTCAAAAAACACTGCCAAATACATTATCAAGCAAATTTCACATCCATAAGGGCTAGAAACTTTTTAAAAAATTTAGAGAGAGGAGAGATCCCCAGGAAACTGAAATCCATGCTCAATTTTGATCTTTTTAAGTGCCTCCACATAATCTCACCTCACACAATACTGCCTGCTGTTGACACATTCCTACCTAATCTCATAAAAATATAAGAGCCCCGTTGGATCAGGCCAAAGGGGGCCCATCTAGTCCAGCATTCTGCTCTCATAGTTGCCAACCAGATGTCTCAAAGGGAAGCCTACAAGACAGAACTGAGTGCAACAGCACGCTCCCCACTTGGGATGCTCAGAGCCAGTGTGGTGAAGTGGTTGGAGCAGCCTTTCCCAACCAGTGTGCCTCCAGATATTGTTGGACCACAATTCCCATCTTTCCTGACCATTGGCAATGCTGGCTGAGGCTGATGGGAGTTGTGGTCCAACACCATGTGGAGGCACACTGGTTGGGAAAGGCTGGGTTAGAGTGTTGGGCTATGACCTGGGAGCCCAGGGTTCAAATCTCCATTTGGCTAGGAAGATCACTCAGTGACCTTGGGCCAATAACCACCTCTCAGCCTAACCTACCTCACAAGGTTGTTGTAAGGATAAAATGGAGAGGGGGAAAAACATACACCACACTGAGTTCCCTGGAGGAGAGGCAGGACAGAAATGCAAAACAAACTATCAGGCACACAGAGAGGCATTCTACCTTCGACTCCGGAGGCAGAACATAACCACCACGGCTAGGGATCATCCCTGCCCACTGTTGAAAGGTAGAACACCCCTGAACTAAAGTTATATCCATTAAGTCTAAGTAATACCTGCTAGTTCTTCCAAGATCTAGAAAAATGGGGCAGGGCGATGGCAGCCGAGAGCCCTAGTGGATCACCCCTTATGCTATAACCTCATAGTATTAGTTCAGCTGTTCCAATTAGGGAGAGATTAATATGAAACGTTTCAGAAGAAAAATGACTGCTGCCCATTTTAAACTGCTCATTTGCAGCAGGAGAATTGAGAGACAGATTCCTTTGGCTCCTGGAATCATTTTTCAGAGGCTGAATATAAACATTACCATGGTGGAGATATTTACCGTTTCCCTTCAGCATTCCTCTGAGAGAACTTTGTGCACTGCTGAGACTGTGGCTTACTTATCTCAGGCAAGATCAGGGTGGGAAGAACATAAATACACCTCTGTTTCACGTCCAAACATCTGAACTCTGATGCAGCCTCTGGATGCACATAAGGAGCTTACAACCTAATCGTTTTCAAACAAGCATCGTCGAATAAGTGGAATTAATCTTGCTGAAAACGTGTATCATCTATAGATTTTATTCAGCTTGGCTTGTTGCGTATCCAAGAACAGCCGGTCTATTTCAGCACTCTGTCAACAGCTAAGCCTGCAATCCAGTATATGTCTACTCAGAAGCAAGATCCATTGAGTTCAATGGGGTTTATTCCCAGGTAAGTATGTATTACACCAGATTAATTAAATTAACCAGAACAATTAAACCAGAACTATCACTAGAAGCTAAAATGATGACAATGAGGTTATCATACTTTGGACACATAATGAGAAGACAGGATTCACTAGAAAAGACAATGATGCTTGGAAAAACAGAAGGGAGTCGAAAAAGAGGAAGGCCAAACAAGAGATGGATTGATTCCATAAAGGAAGCCACAGACCTGAACTTACAAGATCTGACCAGGGTGGTCCACCACAGATGCTATTAGAGGTCGCTGATGCATAGGGTCACCATAAATCGTAATTGACTTGAAGGCACATAACAACAACAACAACGAAGTATGTACTGGATAGATTGCCGCCTAACCCAGGTCGATAACATGAGGAGGAAACTTCTCCCTTGCTGTCTTATCCCCTGGCAAGTTTGCCAAGGTATACATGAAAGATCCACATAACCATCACAGCTTATAGCCACTGACAGATCAGATGTCTGAGACCTTTTTTAAAATCATGGCAGCCAGTAGCCAACACCAAACCTTGCGGCAAAGCATAGCTCTGTGGTAGTCCATTTCCTTTACGTGCAGAAAGTCCCAGGTTCAAGCCCTGGCATCTCCAGGTAGAACTGGAAAAGACTCCTTGTCTGAGTCAGAACTGCTGCCAGGCACTGCTGTGCTAGATGGACCAACAGCCTGACTCGATAAAAGGCACTTCCTGTGTTTTAGGGGAAGGCCATAGTTCAGTGGTGGAGCACTGCTTTGCATGCAGACGGTCCCAGCTTCAATCATTGGCATCTCCAGGCAGGGCTGGGAATGGGAGAAAACAGCATTCTGTTGTTCATGTTCGGAATTCACTGCCCATCAATTTCACTGGGTGACCTCCAGATCTCCTACTATGAGCAATAAAAGATTTCAATTCACTTCCCCAACTGTGATTTTTCACATCCTCTTTTCACCCTCCTTCTTCGCCACTGAAAAGCCCCAGTCAGTCTATATTTTCAGTTCAATTAAAAAAGACGCTTGTGTGTGGCTTCATTGCTCTTTGTCAGACTTTAGGGCTAAGGACAGTCTTTTCCCTAACCTCATCCTCCAGATGTTTTGAACTACAACCTGAGGCTGCTGGAAGCTGTAGTCCAAAACATCTGGAGGGCATCAGGTCAAGGAAGGCTGGCTTAGAACCAAACTAGCTCTTTCAGTCCAGGTGAGAGGTGGGTAAGAAAAAAAATATATTAATTAATCAATTATTATTGATTATTGAATTAGTTAGTTAATGGGGTTTTCCTTCTAATGCAAACATGCATCTACTGAGGAGGGGTTTACGAATGCAGTAGGGGAGAAAGGGGTGAAATCCCCCCCCTCCATGCCTAAGAACACAACAAGAGATCTGCTGAATCAGGCCAATGGTCCATCTAGTCTTGCATCCTGTTTTCACAGTGTCCAACCAGATGCCTCTTTTGGGAAGCCTGCAAGCAGAACCTGAGCACAACAGCACTCTCCCCACTTGTGATCTCCAGCAACTGGCATTCAGAGGCATACAGCTTCCAGCAGCAGAGGTAGAACATTGCAGTCCTTACAACAGCCATGTAAGGCGGACCAGGTTTATGACTGTCATAACATAAAAAGACCACACTGGATCAGGCCCATCTAGTCCTGCATCCTGTTTTCACAATGGCCAACCAGACACCCTAATGGGAAGCTCACAAGCAGGGAATGTGCGTAAGCGCACTTTCTCACAAATGATTCCCAGTAACTTGCATTCAGAGGCCCACACCTGGAGCAATCCCAACAATTAGCAACACACACACCCAGCTGATGACAATTGCTTTTTTGTAAAACCCTGCACATTAAATGCAAAGATGCATTTAACAAAAAGTCTAGTTTGGCCCTTAGATGTTCCCACCATAGGGCAGATGCTGGGGTGGGGATGGAGTTGTGGGCAAATGAAGGAGGCACAACATTTTGGAGTGGGAGGAGAATCTGAAGCAGGTGGAGCCTGTCAATCTGTCACTAGTCCTAGTTTGGTATCCTAGCCACAGTTGTCTACAAGAAGAAATGTGGCTGAAGTGAGAGCGAGAAGATCCTGTATTTGCTGCAGCTTTGCAGTAAAATCATCAAAAATATCCAGGTCTGGAAAGTTTGGAAAGCAAAATTTCAAATCTGAATTTGAAGTTTAAACATGGAGTTTTGTCTTAAATTGCTTAAGACACGCTGTATTTCAATGCAAATTAAGAGGAACCAGCAAGTGCCTTGTTCTCTCAAACAGTAACATTGCAAATCAGTGATTAAATACTGTACGATACTAAAATCACCACTGCGTGGCAACTATAAAGCATTGCCAAGTGATAAAATCTATTGCATGGCTTCCCATGAAACAGAGAATAGCATCACATGCTAGCTACTAAATCTTAAGAAAATACTGTCTGCCATATATTGACATCGAACAAGAGTGGATATCTCATACATTCGCTGAATATGCAAATTAATTATTGCAGAAGAGGACTTTATGAGGAGAGTTTACCAAGAGCAAATTCATTTACACTCAATTGTTGAAGCATCAAAGGCTTGGCACAGCACCCCAACACCTGCTCTTTGCTTAAAAGCGATACCTTGTGCAAAAGCGAGTGCTATCAGCAGCAGCAGGTGTGCAGGAGACCTACGCTCACTCACCTGCAGAACAGGTGTCTAGTGCTAAGCTGGGGGCCAGTGGTTAGGTAAAGCTTAAAAACCACCCAGATTTAAAAAGGATGAGGGCAAACACTGGCCTAAGTGGCCACACACTCCCCCTTGAGCTGAGCATTTTGCAAAGAAGCCCTTCCAACTTCCAGCAAGGTCACACCATGTGTGTTATTTCTGCTCCTAAGCAGAGGCGCTGGAAGACCACAGCAGAGGAGGCAGTTGGCTGATAATGAGAAAGGGAAGACTATCATCATCTATTACCTGCCCTTCACCGAAAGATCCCAGGGTGGGTTACAACAATTATAAACCATTTAAAAACAACTTAAAATCTCAACGAGAGAGCCAGTGTGGTATAGTGGTTAAGGTGTTGGACCATGACCTGGGAGACCAGGGTTCAAATCCCCACACAGCCATGAAGCTCACTGAGTGACCTTGGGCCAGTCACTGCCTCTCAGCCTCAGAGGGAGGCAACGGTAAACCTCCTCTGCATACCACTTACCATGAAAACCCTCTTCATAGGGTCGCCATAAGACGGAATCGACTTGAAGGCAGTCCATTTCCATTTCAAAATCCCAATGTAGATTAGCTTCTCCCACACACTAGGCCCATCTGTGAAGGTCTGGGTGAGAACAGTTCAGTGCCCTGCCCTCAAACATCAGCTTCCAGATCACTAAACACAGTGGTCTCCAAACTTGTTTCTCCATAGACCACCTGAAAACTGGCAGACCACTGTGCTAGATGCTGTACAATTTTTAATTGTATTTTTCTTGGTTACTGTATTTCTTTTAATCGTATTTTGGATTTCATTGTATTACAGCTTGCATTCCATAGAATTCGGACTGTAATTCAATAAAATACAATATAAGAAAAACAAAACGAGGCAAGAAACACGCAGCTAAAAAGCAATTTGGGTCTTTAATGGGGACGTGCCGCAGACCACCTGAACGAAGCTGGCAGATCACTGGCAGTCCACAGACCACAGTTTGGGAACACTTCCACTAAAGCGTCTTTTGCGTGCCGGGAGCATTGTGCACAAGCCAAAAATGCTTGCAATTCCAAGGGCTTACAACAGGAACGGAGAACTTAAGGCCCTTTAGAAGTTGCTGGACTCCAACTCCCATCAGCCCCAACCAGCATGGCTGATGGTCAGGGATGATGGGAGTTGTGGTCCAACAACATCTGGAGGGCCATAGTTTCCCTGTCCTTGTACTTTAGCACCTTCTGATTGTCCGGTGTCCTTGCTATCATTGCTTGTTAAACACTGAGATTGAGATGACCAGTCACCTGCTTTAAAACCAATTAACCCATCACAATCAACTGAGAATTTAGTTCCTTAAAATTCTCAGTCCCAACAAATTAAAAAAAAATATATAGGACCCTCTCAATTAGCAAGTGAAGCTTCCAGTTGACTCATTTCCCAATTATCTCTCCCAGCCCCTAATCAAGCCGTGTGTGTTAAGATTGCAGACATTTTCACAGGATAGACAGACAAGACATTGTGGCAAAATAAATGTAGCCTGTCACACAAACACTAATCTTATCTGTAGCCAGTTTGGCACTGCAAAACAGTTAATACCCCACACACTATATAGATATAGGTATCTATATAGATACCTTCCTCTTTCAACAAGCCTTTTAAGTTGAGACCTATCCCAGTCTGCGTCTGCATTGGAATTGCTTTTCAATATGTTCTTAAACCTTCTTTTTCTAAATGTTTTTAAACTTAAACGATGTTTTGAAAGCTTTTTTAAAGATGTTTTGTTTTAAAGTTTTTAGTGCTTTTGTTTGCCGCTCTGGGCTCCTGCCGGGAGGAAGGGCGGGATATAAATCAAATAATAAATCAATAATAAAATAAATAATAATAAATATATAGATATACTAGCTTAGCTGCCCACACATAACCATGTTACCCTAAAAGGTAAAAAAGAAGAATTTGCATAAGCTGAGATCACCTGGAAGAGATTCTTAGTCACCATCAAGTGGCTTTTTCCATAGCTAACAATAAATTTTCAACGGTGGTTCCCTGACAATGACATGTGCAATTATAGCATGTCTTCCTTAAGCAGTCCTGCCTGGTGCCTACATTACAATGTTTTAAGTCACAGAATCCCCCATTCCTCTAAAAAACAAACCCCAGGCGTTTTAATCTGCTGTTGCTTTAAGCTTTGTTTAAGATTTTTAATTGCTGATTTATTATTCCTTTACAGTGAAATAATTTTAAAGTATACATTGCTCTGATACACAGATAAAGTGAAGGGTGGTATAGAAATGTTTTAAATACAATAATAATAAATAACCAGGAAAGTGGCATTTTTCAAGCCTGGTGAAGTTTTCAGTCCTTCTGCTTCTTTACCCACAGTTTGCCCGGGTGCCTGCCAGGCTCTGCAGGGACTGAGGAGGCGGCCAAGGACTCAGCGGGAGGGTCAACAGCAGGAGAGAGAACTGCCCTCTATGCCAAACTGGGATGGGCTCCGTTGGCCAGTGCTGGTTCGAAAGCATCGGTCGACCTAACAGACTGGCATCAATTCGACCTCGTGCTTTATCCGCTAGCCGCTGCTTTTACCAACCCGTGTTTTGTTCCGCTTAGAAAAAATATTGATATTAATATCTATATTTTTAAGGAAATATTATTTCCTTCAAAATATCGATATTTTAAAGGAAATATCATTTCCCTCAATATATTGATATTTTAAAGGAAATATCAATACATTAAAATTCTTAAAATCGATATCTTAGAGGTAGATTTTTTTTAAGTCCATTTTCAAAATGAGCTGTGGAAATTCACTACATTAAAATCCAATCTTCAATTATTAAGAATAAGCGAATTAATGGAATATTTGGTACCAAATCCGAATTGGGCAAAATTCTAACACATCCCTAACAACCACCCTGGGCAACCCCACTTCCCTGGAAGCCCCTCCGCATCCGGACCCCATCTTGCAACTACCTCCCTGGCCTGAGGAAGCTGTGATGCTATCCTCCAAGTCTGTGGATTGCGGTCCAGAGGCTTTAGCACAGCCAAGGTTTCCACTGCACCACTGGAGCCAATGGCTGTGGAAGCTGGCAAACCCTTTCACTGGAAGAGGCTTTTCCCAGCAGAGGCAGAACTCACCACCCACTTAGCTGAAATCCTGTTTCAGGGCAGCACCCAACTCAACAGTTCAGCAGCCTCTGTATGCATTGACATGTTCAGGTGGAATCCTGCCAAACGGTTCTGCTGGTGCAAGGACTTTTCACCGCACAGTGGAACTTCCCTGCCCTCTCCTCTCCTTGTGTGCCCCCAGAGCGTCCCGTAAATGTGCTTTGGAGGGTTGTGGGAAACCCTGCAACAGATTTATGGGATGTCCAGAAAATGGAGTGGGTGGGAAGTTCCACTGTGCAGGTAGAAGTCCTTCCACCAGCACAGGTGTGGGGAGCCTTTGGCCTTCCAAATGTTGCTGAACTACAACTCCCATCAGCCCCAGCAAGCATGGCCAGGGCTTATGGTAGTTGTAGTTCAGTAACATCTGGAGGGCCAAAGGTCCCCCACACCTGCGCTGGGACACCTGTTAACTTGGATATCGCCCTGAGTCTCAGTCCGGGATTGTCGCTGAAGCAACACTTGAACCTGCTCATATAAATCTCCAGGCTGAGCTCTGAATGGAGCTATCCAGGGTGCTACCTGGAACTCTGCTTTGCTTGCCTTGCCAGACACTAGACTCTTGCCTGGAACCCCCAGCCCCATTTGGGTAGGGGTGGGGTCCTGTCTGACCAAGACCACCACCTGGGATAAGGGGTATCCCTAAACCTTCTCAAGAAAACCGGACAGAATAAGCAGCTGAGAAATTAGTTCCAAGTAATCTGCCCCTAGCCTGTGGCCATCCTACCCTGAACACGCCGGATCTCGTCTAGGAAGCTAAGCAGGGTCAGGCCTGGTTAGTGCTTGGATGGGAGACCGCCTGAGAATACCGGGTGCTGTAGGCTTAGAGGACGGCAATGGCAAACCACCTCTGAATACCTCTTACCATGAAAACCCTATGAATACATCCAAAAGATTCATAGGGTCGCCATAAGTCAAAATCGACTTGAAGGCATATAGCAACAAATCTGCCCCTTCACCCTCCCACTTCTCCAGGTATTAAAAGGTCAAGCTGCCCCTTGCTTTCCCCCACCCAAATCTTTTAAAAGTAGATTAGCGCAAGGAGGTTGCTATGCATCCCGCACAAAACATCCTGCTAACCCCAGAAGCACTCCACGATGTCACATTTCATCAACGGATGGCCTGCATTATTCCCACCCACCCCCCAAACAATAAACTTCCTTAGCTTTTGTTTTGGAATGAAATGGGCTCCATTTAATCCTTTCATTTCATTCTCAAGTCCCCCCAACATAAAAGAAAGGGGGTGCAGGGAGAGAAATGCACATCACGGGAGAGATTTCATACAATAGGAGACTAATTACTAGTTTGGGAAGAGCAGAGTAAATAATAGCAGGAGCACAGGCTTTGTCTTCACAGCCGCCTCCCCATACAAGTGCAGAAGAGGTGATGATTAGGGATTCTGCCTGCTCAGATTTTTTTTAAAAAATACACGAGGTTTTTAAAATGTAAGAAGGTAGTTTTAGGGAGACAGAGGTCCAAATCAGTAGCGACCAATGTGGCAGGGTGGAGCCTTCCCGGCACCGGCTTCACTGCATCGGATCTGGACAGGGCTGGGGTGGGGCAGGGCAGCAGGGAGGTTCAGGCTGGGTGGATGCATCCGACTGGCTCCTCAGGTGCACCTACACAGCCCTGATCTCACCGCTTCCCAGCACAGCCCAGATACACTGCAGCAACACCCATGTCAGGAGAGCAGAGTCTGTCCAAATAACACTGGCAAGGAAGTGTTGCACGTGTGCATGCCACAATTTTGGATTCGCAGCGCTCCAATGTGCATAAATTGAGCCTGTCCGAGCCCCAAGATCAACAGGGAAGGCCCTTCTCTCAGTCCCGCCACCTTTACAGGCACATCTGGTGGGAACACAGGACAGAGCCTTCTTGGTGGCTGCTCCCAAGCTCTGGAACTCTCTTCCCAGGGAGTTTAGACTGACTCCCTCCCTGCTGTCCTTCTGTTGGCAGGTGAAGATTTCTCTGTTCCAATAGGCTTTGGGGAACTGGCTGCAAGGGCTATTAAATAGGGTGCCATTCTTACTGGAGGATTTTGTGTTTTATTATCTCTTTAAATGTTTTAAATGGTTTTAATTTGAGAGTTAAATTACATTTTAATTATTCTGTATGTTTTATGTATATGTTTTTAACTGTATTTGTTTTAATTTTTGTAAGCTGCCTTGAGGCCAGTCCTGGAGAAAACAAACAAATAAATAAATAAATAGTACTCAATGAAAATTCCGTATCTTCAGTTCAAAACACACACACACAACCATGTTTCTAGCCCTTAAGGAGCACAGACACATTTTTACTGCCTTCAAATGTCCCTGCAGTATGTAAGTCCTGACCTACAGGTGTAGGCCCATCACGGTAATGGCAAATCCACCAGATCAGGGGTTCCCAAACTGTGGTCTGTGGACCACTGGAGGTCCGCAAGGTTCATTCAGGTGATCTGTGGCAAGTCTGTAAATATACGACTGAAAAAAAATGCAGTATCTAGCCCGCATGTTACAATTGCTACAACAGGCAGAAAAAAAATTATTAAGTGGTCTGCCAAGACCCTCAGCAGTCTTCAAGTGATGGGGGGGGGGAGTTTGGGAACCAGTGCACTAGATTATTGTTAAACAGACTTGAAACTAAAAATACCAGGGAATGAAAAAAGACTTCTGCAGCATCTCAACAATATTGCTTATGCTCACGGAACAGGCATTTCCACAGCTCTGATTTTGCCTCCCACAGGGTCCATCACAAACTGTTAAAAAAGAAAAGCTCTGTGGCTTACATTTTCAATTTGCGTTCCCTAAGATAAAAGGGGGAATCTTCTAAGCAGGGGAAATGTAACAGATGTGCTTCCCCCCCCCCCGAACGCTGGCAACACTCAACAAATCCTTTGCTGTGCAGGATTTAAAGCTCTACCTAGGGGTTTGCTACCAGGAACTAGGATGAATCCCTTCAGCTTACAGAGCAATAGGCACACTGGAAGCTGTCTCCAAAAATAAGTATGTGTTTCCTCTCCAAGAAACACACGGGCCAGGAATAAAGACCTTCCAGCCCTTCAAGCAACCCAGCACTCCCAGGATGAATGTCACCCTAGGAAGGCAGAAGGAGAAAGGAAATGGTGGATTCTGAAAGGCAGAATTTCACAAAAGGCACTCTGATCATGCTCTAGGACCACTCTGCCAGATTTTTCCCAGACAAAAAGACCACAACCTTTTTTTACCACATGAGCGTACCTCAGGCTACTATTTTAAAAAGCTCCACACATTAGGAAAGGGAAGGAACGAAAGGGGGGGTTTAGGGGAGTCAACAGGAAGTTCAAGGGGCAGGAAGAAGAAAAAGTGCCAAAAAAGATTGCACTTGCAGCTTGAAATGTTGACTCTCGAGAGCTTCCTTCCTTCATATCCTGTTCCACAGAGAAAGTGCCCTGAGAACAGCAGCTGTCAGGTATTTGGCCCAAACTCAGCAACCTGTGTTTACTTTCTATGCATTTGCAGAGAAAGTCGAGTCCCGCAGCAGGAAATTGCAGGCAACAACCCCCTCCGCTGGTCTTTACTTGCCTTACGTCAGCGCTCTGACGACCAAGGGCAGCTTGGCCCCAGTGGGGAGGTCTCAGCTCCCCCTACACATAGCACCGTCTCTGGACAGCCACTCTTCCCTGGGAACTGGCCGGAAAGCATTCTGCCTACTTCCATCAGCCTAGCACACTTTTCCCCTTCAAAAAGACTGTGGCTTTGTATCTCAAGTATCGGCTCACACACACACAGTTTAAAAAACAACCACAACACGCTCACCCAAAAAGAGCAGCAAGCGAAAGTGGCACAGCAAAGATTTAAGAACACTGCCTTACTTCATTTTAAAAGCTCTCAGATGCAAAGGTTATGATGATGCTCTTGTACTACTGCTAAAATGTATGCCAGGAAGTTGCACTGCTGAATTTGCTGGAATCTGCATCATTCACCCTTCACTATCCATTTTCTAAGCCGTAATAGCTCGACTATTTACAACATGCTCCAAAAAAAGAAAAATTATCCACCTTTGGGCTCACTCCAATTGCCTTTTCGGTACCTCCTTCAGTGAGTTTCCCTCCTCCCCAACCACCCAATAGCCAAAACATTCCTAATAATAACAATAACAATAATATACAGTGAAAGCTCATAACACGAGAGTTGTAGGACAAAGGATGCACTCACATTATAAGGGTTCCGTGTTATAACTAAAGTCATAAACAGTATTTTACTCAGAGGACATGCCGCATCCAAATCTGCGGTACAGCAACCCACATTATAACCCACATTATAACAAGCTTCCACTACAGTAGCAGTAATGGTAGTAATACTTTAATATTTCTAAGAAAAATGCACAAGGCAACTTATGCAAAATCAGCACAGGACAAACTGAGACAAAAACACAAGCCAAAACCAGAATGGCCATAGCTCCGTGGTATAGCGTGAGGGTCCCAGGTTCAATCCCAGGCAGCATCTCCAGGAAGAGCTGAGAATGCCCTTCCCCCAAAATCGCAGAGCTGCTGCCAATCAGTGCAGACAATATTGAGGTAGGTGGAGCAATGTTCAACTTGGTATGAGGCAGCTTCCTAGGGACCTAACCTCAAACAAGACAACATACAACGTAAAGCATAAGAACAAACCTAGCAGCTGTTAAGAGCACTCAGCAGTTCTAAAAAGCCGCAGATCGCACAAGAAATCGCCCTGTTCTTTCAGTGCCCCCTCCCACGGTGGCTCTAATTTTTCCTGCTAGCTGAAACCAGGGTTTCCTCTTAACCAAAGCTTGAAACCAGGATCTGAGGCTGTTTCCATAGCTACGAGGGAACCGCATCAGCAGTAACTGTTAGCTCTTTTGACATTAGGTTTAAAATTTAAGCTATTTTTTTGATGTAGCACAAGAACAGCGCTGACTCTGCACCACATCCATTAACGTTCCTCTCACTCTCTCACAATCACATGCCAACATTCTCTCCCTCCAACGCCGTTCATATAACCAAACATGATACAACAGGGTGTTCACACATTACATTCAATGAGGGGGGCACTGGTTGCATGCAGAGATCTTGGCTTATTTGCATACCCAAAAACTATGAGCAGCACTCTCCCTAGCATGGATTTTGTCATCTTCTCTGACAACTCCAGGGGTCAAGGACGACTCAATCTGCATCAGGACACAGGATGGCACATTCTATGTTTGTTAAAGGTGAATCTCCAGCAAAGTTGTCTATAAACAGGGCCGGCGTCAGGAGTGACTGGCCCTTGGGCACCAGCCTGCCCCGGGGCCCCTGTTCCCGGCCCCCCTCACAGACTGTGCAGGACTGCTCCACCTACCTCTCTCTGTGAATGCCCTGCAGGCTGTGTGTGCAGCTACCATCACCCAAGATCGCAGCATGTGCCTGCCATCAATCAAAATGGCGCTAGGGGCATCAGCCCCTTAGAGAAGGCTCTGCTGCCATCTTGGTTGATGGCAGCTGCATGCACAGCATGCAGGGCATTCACAGAAAGGGAGGAGAGGTAGATGGAGTGGGCGGGGGCTTTGGCTCCACACAGTCTGTGGGGGGACTGGGAGCTCCGTCTCTGAGATCTGTGGCAGTGTCGGGAGTCGACCCTGATGAGGGATCGCGGAAGTGGAGCACTACCCCCACATCCTAACGAAAGGCCCTTCAGGGGGCCCTTGGCCAGGGCCCAAACTGGCCGCCCTTTGGCACCGGCCCAGTCTACAAACATCCTGAAAGATTATAGCACATACATATCCTACTTGAGGACCAGATAACGCTGATAGGAATGTTAAAAAGTGTGTGTGTATATTAATATAGATATATGGTTTAGTTAAATGATATTGAATCATCTGACTGATATGTAAGAAGACTGTTCCACATGTAATTTTGTTTTATGCTGCTGCTTCACATTCGCAGAACATAACATATGGAAAGCGGGATTGGACCAAGATGAAGGAGGTGTGAAAATTGGAGGCAGAAATATCAATAATTTAAGATATGCAGACAATACCATACTACTAAAATTAAATTAAACATACTTAAATTAAACATACATGTAAATGGCCAATTGCCAAGAAAATCCAACACGGTCACATTGGACTTCAAAAGAGGAAACTTCACAAAAATGAGGGGATTGGTAAAAAGAAAGCTGAAAAACAAAGTCCAGAGGGTCACATCACTCGAAAATGCTTGGAAGTTGTTTAAGACACTATATTAGAAGCTCAACTGGAGTGCATACCGCAGATCAGAAAAGGTACCGCCAGGGCCAAGAAGATGCCAGCATGGTTAACGAGCAAAGTCAAGGAAGCTCTTAGAGGCAAAAAGTCCTCCTTCAGAAAATGGAAGTCTTGTCCGAATGAAGAAAATAAAAAAGAACATAAACTCTGGCAAAAGAAATGCAAGAAGACAATAAGGGATGCTAAAAAAGAATTTGAGGAGCACATTGCTAAGAACATAAAAACCAACAACAAAAAATTCTATAAATACATTCAAAGCAGGAGACCATCTAGGGAGGCGATTGGACCCTTGGATGATAAGGGAGTCAAAGGTGTACTAAAGAACGATAAGGAGATTGCAGAGAAGCTAAATGAATTCTTTGCATCTGTCTTCACAGTGGAAGATATAGGGCAGATCCCTGAACCTGAACTAACATTTGCAGGAAGAGATTCTGAGGAACTGAAACAAATAGTGGTAACGAGAGAGGAAGTTCTAGGCTTAATGGACAATATAAAAACTGACAAATCACCGGGCCCGGATGGCATCCACCCGAGAGTTCTCAAAGAACTCAAATGTGAAATTGCTGATCTGCTAACTAAAATATGTAACTTGTCCCTCGGGTCCTCCTCCGTGCCTGAGGACTGGAAAGTGGCAAATGTAACGCCAATCTTCAAAAAGGGATCCAGAGGGGATCCCGGAAATTACAGGCCAGTTAGCTTAACTTCTGTCCCTGGAAAACTGGTAGAAAGTATGATTAAAGCTAGATTAACTAAGCACATAGAAGAACAAGCCTTGCTGAAGCAGAGCCAGCATGGCTTCTGCAAGGGAAAGTCCTGTCTCAGTAACCTATTAGAATTCTTTGAGAGTGTCAACAAGCATATAGATAGAGGTGATCCAGTGGACATAGTGTACTTAGACTTTCAAAAAGCGTTTGACAAGGTACCTCACCAAAGGCTTCTGAGGAAGCTTAGCAGTCATGGAATAAGAGGAGAGGTCCTCTTGTGGATAAGGAATTGGTTAAGAAGCAGAAAGCAGAGAGTAGGAATAAATGGACAGTTCTCCCAATGGAGGGCTGTAGAAAGTGGAGTCCCTCAAGGATCGGTATTGGGACCTGTACTTTTCAACTTGTTCATTAATGACCTAGAATTAGGAGTGAGCAGTGAAGTGGCCAAGTTTGCTGACGACACGAAATTGTTCAGGGTTCTTAAAACAAAAAGGGATTGTGAAGAGCTCCAAAAAGATCTCTCCAAACTGAGTGAATGGGCAGAAAAATGGCAAATGCAATTCAATATAAACAAGTGTAAAATTATGCATATTGGAGCAAAAAATCTTCATTTCACATATACGCTCATGGGGTCTGAACTGGCGGTGACCGACCAGGAGAGAGACCTCGGGGTTGTAGTGGACAGCACGATGAAAATGTCGACCCAGTGTGCGGCAGCTGTGAAAAAGGCAAATTCCATGCTAGCGATAATTAGGAAAGGTATTGAAAATAAAACAGCCGATATCATAATGCCGTTGTATAAATCTATGGTGCGGCCGCATTTGGAATACTGTGTACAGTTCTGGTCGCCTCATCTCAAAAAGGATATTCTAGAGTTGGAAAAGGTTCAGAAGAGGGCAACCAGAATGATCAAGGGGATGGAGCGACTCCCTTACTAGGAAAGGTTGCAGCATTTGGGACTTTTTAGTTTAGAGAAAAGGCGGGTCAGAGGAGACATGATAGAAGTGTATAAAATTATGCATGGCATTGAGAAAGTGGATAGAGAAAAGTTCTTCTCCCTCTCTCATAATACTAGAACTCGTGGACATTCAAAGAAGCTGAATGTTGGAAGATTCAGGACAGACAAAAGGAAGTACTTCTTTACTCAGCGCATAGTTAAACTATGGAATTTGCTCCCACAAGATGCAGTAATGGCCACCAGCTTGGACGGCTTTAAAAGAAGATTAGACAAATTCATGGAGGACAGGGCTATCAATGGCTACTAGCCATGATGGCTGTGCTGTGCCACCCTAGTCAGAGGCAGCATGCTTCTGAAAACCAGTTGCCGGAAACCTCAGGAGGGGAGAGTGTTCTTGCACTCGGGTCCTGCTTGCGGGTTTCCCCCAGGCACCTGGTTGGCCACTGTGAGAACAGGATGCTGGACTAGATGGGCCACTGGCCTGATCCAGCAGGCTCTTCTTATGTTCTTATGTTCTTACTAGCAGAAACCAGTAATGGTTTGAAACGAATGCTGATAAAAGTTAAAGAGCAGGACTACAGCTGAACATCAAGAAGACTAAAGTAACAACAGAAGATTTATGTAACTTTAAAGTTGACAATGAGGACATTGAACTTCTCAAGGATTATCAATACCTTGGCACAGTCATTAACCAAAATGGAGACAATAGTCACGAAATCGGAAGAAGGCAAGGACTGGGGAGGGCAGCTATGAGAGAACTAGAAAAGGTTCTCAAATGCAAAGATGTATCACTGAACACTAAAGTCAGGATCATTCAGACCATGGCATTCCCAATCTCTATGCATGGAAGTGAAAGTTGGACAGTGAAAAAAGCAGATAAGAGAAAAATCAACTCATTTGAAATGTGGTGTTGGAGGAGTGCTTTGTGGATACCATGGATTGAAAAAAGAGAAATAACTGGGTGTTAGAACAAATTAAACCAGAACTATCACTAGAAGCTAAAATGATGAAACTGAGGTTATCATACTTTGGACACATCATGAGAAGACATGATTCACTAGAAAAGACGATAATGCTGGGGAAAACAGAAGGGAGTAGAAAAAGAGAAAGACCAAACAAGAGATGGATTGATTCCATCAAGGAAGCCACAGACCTGAACTTACAAGATCTGAACAGGGTGGTTTACAACAGATGCTATTGGAGGTCGCTGATTCATAGGGTCGCCAAGTTGAAATTGACTACATAACAAATTTATTCAATTTATATCCCACCCTTTTGCCCAGTGGATCCTGGGTTAAAATCTATTCTCCTTAAAATCCTAAATGGAGAGTTAACCAAATGGCAAGATTTAATCATGAAATTTATTTAGAAATGGGGGGGGGGATTCTAGCAAGATTTGTAATAATATCACTAGGACTCCTGAAAGCGTATTTATCCTGGACCAGTTGGCAAAGTCCTTAGGAGAACAGAACCAAGAACTGAATGCAGGAAAGGTGTGATGGCAGAGTGCCCAGAATACAAGGCACCCTCTTGAACATCTTTATTGCCAACAGGAAGGCTTCATTGCCATGCAATATGCATCTGAATAAAGCTCCCACAACATCACTTCTCCCTCCCTTCCGCCACTCATCTAAAATTGGTAGGACAGCTGCCAAAATATTTTCCTAAGCCAAGTGATGTGCTCAGTTTAAAAATATGCAAATAATATTCCTCATCAACATCCGAGTGGCATTTTTAGAACAGGCGGTGATGGCTCTGTTGGTCACAGAAAGATAAGGAGTAAAATTAAACAGGGCAGGGCAGATCTTTGATTAGGCTCACAGGCGACCACTCCAGGTAGGGGAACTTATATCAAATGGAAGACAGAGCATGTCCTTTTTATACTTCTGGAGCAGTAGCATGCCACAAATGACTAACATCCATGGGAAAGAAACATTTGCATCAGACCAACTTGAGCTGGGACTGAGCATTTGTGGATTTGATTGAATGTATGGCCCAGCCTATTTCAGTGAGAGGTTACCAATGAGTGCCTACAAAACAGACCATTTACATATATCAGCCCTGATCCTGCTAAGATACAATTCCCATTGTCCCTGACCATTAACAATGCTGGCTCAGGCTGATGGCAGCTGGAATCCAGCAAAATCTGGGTGAGCCACAAGGATGCAAAATACTCCATTACAAGTCAATGAAAACTCCAAATTCACACCTGGCACACCAAGGGTGGTTGTTGTTGTTGTTGTTGTTTTGTGCCTCCAAGTTGACTGCGACTTATGGTGACCCTATGAATCAGCGACCTCCAACAGCATCTGTGGTGAACCACCCTGTTCAGATCTTGTAAGTTCAGGTCTGTGGCTTCCTTTATGGAATCAATCCATCTCTTGTTTGGCCTTCCTCTTTTTCTACTCCCTTCTGTTTTTCCAAGCATTATTCTCTTTTCTAATGAATCATATCTTCTCATGATATGTCCAAAGGATGATAAGCATAGTTTCATCATTTTAGCTTCTAGTTATAGTTCTGGTTTAATTTGTTCTAACACCCAATTATTTGTCTTTTTCGCAGTCCATGGTATGCGCAAAGCTCTTCTCCAACACCACATTTCAAATGAGTTGATTTTTCTCTTGTCCGCTTTTTTCACCAAGGGCAGTATCCAACAAAGCCATATTCAGAGTAGGCTCATTGAAATCAATGGACTTGCACTCCTTGAGTCCATTGATTTCAGCTACTTAGGGATGCAGAAGAAATTAATTTCAGTTTGCATTATTTATTTATTTATTTATTTGATTTATATCTCGCCCTTCCTCCCAGCAGGAGCCCAGGGCGGTATTTAAAGCTGCATCTACCAAACCTGCATCTACTGCTGACAAGTCTTACCCTATTTTTAAAGATGTTTTTAAAGTTTTTTTTAAAGATATTTTGTTTTAATATGTTTTACCGTCTATTGTTTTTAGGATGTCTTAAAGTGCTTTTAGTGTTTTTGTCTGCTGCCTGGGGCTTCTTCTGGGTGGAAGGGTGGGATATAAAATTAATAAATAAATATTACATCCCTGCTGCTGCATGGCCTTCACTGCCCAGATAGAGGATGTTCATCCTGTTCTTGATGGGGTTACACTCCCCTTGAAGGAACAGGTTCATAGCTTGGGAGTTCTTTTCGATTCTTCCTTGTCTCTCGAGGCCCAGGTGGCCTCGGTGGCACGGAACGCTTTCTACCATCTTCGATTGGTAGCCCAGCTATGTCCCTATCTGGACAGCGATGACCTCGCCTCAGTTGTTCACGCTCTGGTAACTTCTAGGTTGGACTACTGCAATGCGCTCTACGTTGGGCTCCCCTCGAAGATAGTTCGGAAACTACAGTTAGTCCAGAATGCAGCGGCCAGACTATTGACGCGGACCAGACAGTCCGCTCATATAACACCTGTTCTGGCCCGTCTGCACTGGCTTCCTATTTGTTTCCGGGCTAAATTCAAAGTGCTGGTTTTGACCTATAAAGCCCTACACGGCATGGGACCGCAATACCTGGTGGAACGCCTCTACCAATACGAAACTACCCGTACACTGCGCTCGACATCTAAGGCCCTCCTCCAAGTGCCATCACATCGAGAAGCTCGGAGGGCGGTGACTAGAACCAGGGCCTTTTCGGTGGTGGCCCCCGAACTGTGGAATAGTCTCCCCGATGAGGTACACCTGGCGCCGACGCTGCTATCTTTTCGGCGCCAGGTGAAAACCTTTTTATACTCCCAGGCATTTAAAAATTTTAAATATTCTATTTTAAAAAAAATGTTTTATTGTGTATTTTAAAACAGTATTTCATTACTGGTATATTCTGACGTTGTTTGGTTTTTGTTCTTTGTTCGTTTTGCTTTTTGATTTTCTTATATTTGTTCTATTCATATATTTTTCTTGTTTTATCCTCTATGTACACCGCCCAGAGAGCCTTTTTGGCTTAGGGCGGTATATAAATTAAATTAAATAAATAAATAATACCTTCGAGCACCTCCCACATTCCAGCCAAGACACAGGTGCCCTGCTGCTGTCACACCACTTCACTCTCTTGCAAATGACAGATGAGTTCGTTTTAGAGATGTGAAGGTCTGGGAAAACACCAGAAAATTCAGAAAAAAACAATGTTCTCCTGTGTTTTTTTTCAAAGCAGTTTTTGTTTTTTTCCAAAAAAAATGGAAAAATTAAAAAAATGAAGAAAAAAAAGGGATTATGGAATGTTTTATTTTAGCATGATAAAGTGTTTCATTGAATCTTGGTCTCCCCCTTTTTCTCAGTTCTTTTTATGGGAATGGATGCTTTATGTCTGCTTGACACTATGGAGGACTAGAGGAGACATATAATTTTCTTTGTTACTAATGCTGATGGTTTCTTCTGGGTTTTTTAATTGTTTTTTGCCTGCTCCTCATAAACTGGCAAAACAGCGTCTTACAGTTCAGATGTTCCTTACAGTTCAGGATCTTGTAGATCCATTTGTTACAAAAATAAGTAAAATTTTTGAAAAGTAAATTCAATTTGTAATAATGATTTAAATAAAATGTACTTTTAATATATCAAATTTGATAATTTTATGCCAAACCAACTTGTACATAATTACATTTGATGTTCCTGAAGTAACAAAGTGACATTCAATCTGTAAAAAGTGCTAACATTTCATTTTTTCAACTTTTCTGAAAATTTCCATTTTTTTTCTGGAAAAAAAGAAAAAAACTTGGGTTTTTCCATGCCTTCAAAATGTCTGGAAATTTTACATCTCCAGTCCATTTCCGGACCCATATTAAGGTGCTCATGCTAGTGTTTAAAGCTCTAAACCCCATAGGGCCGAAATTTCTGGGAGACAGCTTCCTTTCCTACAGACCCTGTCAGGTGTTGAGATCAGCAGAGGAAGCCCTTGTGATAGTTCCGCCACCCTTGGAAGCTCAGGGGGATGCCCTGGGAGAGGGCTTTCTCTGTGGTGGACCCTAAGCTGTGGAACCTCCGCCCCACCAAGGTATGTCTGGCACCTTCAACTGCACAGTTTTTGACAAATGCTGAAGATGCACCTTTCTCCTGGGCTTTGACACCCAAGATGTACGTTTTCCTGATCCCACCCTATTCCTGGGACTGTAATTTGTTTTAATGGTTTTTAAAATTGAATTTTAAACAGTCGTCACCTCCCCTGGAACCTGCTGGTGAACAGAAGGAAATAACAACAGCC
The DNA here is from genome assembly GCF_030035675.1 of Rhineura floridana. NCBI lineage: Eukaryota > Metazoa > Chordata > Lepidosauria > Squamata > Rhineuridae > Rhineura > Rhineura floridana. The sequence continues at coordinate 181,923,968 of NC_084484.1, forward strand.
GTCACCAAGTGGGGAATGTCCATAGCTCAGGGAGAAGAGTGCATCGTCAATTATCTGGAAAACAATTCAGGACAATAACCATTTAATATATGCTGACCTCCCTAGAGCATTATAGGTACCATAACTCCTATTGTCAACCTCACTATTTTCTCTCATTGTTGTATAAGTTATTCCTGTTTTGTATTCTGTTCTACCCAAAACCAATAAAAACATTAAAAAAAAAAAAAGGTCCCAGGTTCAATCCTCAGCATTTCTAGTTAAAAAGGCTCAGGTGACAGCTGACAGAAAAGACCCCTTGCCTGAAATCCTGGAGAGCTGCTGAACTATCAAAAATCAATAGGACTTATTTCAGATAAAATATATTTCAGGGTGGCAGTGATGAAATGCACCATTATTTTTCTAACATGGGGACGTGGAAGCTCCCCCAAAGAAACCCCTCCCCAAAAAACACTTCTCCCCTCTTCTCCCCCTCCTCACCATTAGTCCTGGTGTTTCCACTACACACACGCCACACACCCCTCTGCAGTACACAGATTGTTCCTCCATTTATCATAACAAGCATTCTCCTAGTGAACAACCACTGCGATTAAATACAATGTTTGTTTCAAATGCTGCATATTATTCCCCAAACTTGTCACGTAGCCAGGGAATAACTACCCATACTTGAAATATAGCAGGCCTGGAATACTGGATTTCATATTTATCCCCGTGAGCAAGAACCAGGGTTACAGAAAGAGAGAAAGAGATTTGGGGAGAGGGGGGGAAGAACAGGACTCTTTCTCTAATTTGGAAATATGCATGCACAGTCACTTCAGGAAACGCACATTCTCTTTCTTTTTTGTGCCCAAGGACTGTTTCGAGTCAAGGGCTAGAGGGAAGCACAGAGATTTCACACGTTAGGATTTTGTGAAACAAGACCCAGACCCAGACACACACAGTGTGGCAAAGAACACACCAGCAGACTGCCTTCACGCACCCTGGCAAACTGGTGCAGAAGGCGGCACCCTTCCTGGAGGAAGAAGAGGAGAAAAAACAGTCGTTCAAAAATGTCTAGTGAGACAGAACATATGGTCACTGAACACCAGCATCAAGCCAGCCTTGCATGTTCAATCTTCCACACCTTTTCCTCAAAAGAGAGAGCAGCTGATGACAGGGGTGGCTCAACCACGGCCCTGCAAAGCACATGCCCGTCCATCTAGATATCAGGCCACGCCATGATTTAGGAAGCCTAATTATTTTTTGACACAAAGGTCTCAGTTGATAAAACCATGGTAAGCAATAAGCCAAACCAAAATACAAAACCATGGTTCAAAAAGTGGGTTCGCAAGCCACATCGGTTCAAGCCAGGGCTGATAAAAATCAATTGTAACATGGGGGGGGGAACCATTCAGTGACAGATGCACAAGGTAGAGGACTGTTCTTCAACCTTGGATCCCCAGATGTCCTTGGACTACAACTCCCATCATCCCCAGATGGTCAATGATCAGAAATGAGTTGTAGTCCATCACCATCTGGGGACCCGAGGCTGAAAAACACTGGAGTAGAGGGTGTACAGTTGGGTGTTAAAAAGTCTTCGTAAGGAAGAGAAAGCCTCCAATAACTGAGGACAAGTGGAACCAGCAGCCAGGATGAGGACCTTTGGGATGCTTCTGCCCAGACTAAATGGACAGAATATGTGTTTGGATAATTTGGGTGGTTTCCACAAGCCTTTCCAGAAGTATAATCTTACTGTGTACATTTCCAAACTTACACTTTGATATCTTTTATTTATTTTATTTTTTTTCAATTAATTTTTATTCCAATTTTCAAAACCAAAACAATACAAAAAGAAAACAACACAAATCAATAACTAGTACAATACAAAAAGATATATATATATATATATATATAAAAGAAAGAATATTGACTTCCGATTTGTCATAGTTCAGCTATAAATCTATAATATATAACAAACCTATCTCTTAATAGATTATAAAATCACCTTCCTCCAACGGTTATCTTAGTTGGTTTCAAATCTCATTAGCATCATATCATTTTAATCTTCCACAAGAAGTCAAAGAGAAGTTTCCAATCCTTGAGATATATGTCCATCAATTTTTTTTTCTAAATAAACATGCCAATTAATCCAACTCATCAAATCTACTAAGTCCAGTAATTTTAAATCGCTCTTCTGTCATTATCCATATTATCCAATATTTATTTATTTTTAAGTCTGATTTTTAGCAGGCATTTTAATGAATATTTTATATTGTTTTCTGAAAACTACCTGGAAGTTTTGGTTGATGAAACAGCATACAGATCTTGTTAAATAAATATATGAAACAAGCACATTAAGACATGTTTATTTAGGTTCCTTATCAGCAGCTCTTGAGCCAATGCTTTCAAAACCAAAAAAGAACCACAATAAAAGGGCACAGCAGAAGATATGAAATGCCGACATAAAAGCCACTTACAAAAATGAAACATCTAAACAGCCTGGGCATGTGACCAAGATGTGACCTTCTGCTCACAAGAATACCAGCAAAGGACTGCCTGCGCAAAAATATCCTAGGGCCAGATTTACACAAGATATGAGCCATAACAAAAGCCCACAACCTGTGTGTCAGCTCTCCACATATGCCTGGCCACATCTGAATGTACTTATCGTGCTCACTCCCATGTTAATGTTCCCATGCCAGTAACGGCTGACCCTGACAATGTGCTGAAGCTACGCTAGAAGCTAACAGGCAAATGGGCCAGTGCACACGTCATGCATTTAAGCATGATGAAGTATGTACAGGACATTTACACAGAAGGCCACTGGTCCATCTGGCTCAGTATTGTTTACACTGACTGGCAGCAGCTCTCCAAGGTTTCAAGCAGGAGTCTCTCCCAGTCCTACCTAGAGATGCTGCGGATTGAACTTGAGATCTTCTGCATGCAAGGCAGATGTTCCACCACTGAGTTACGGCCTTTCCCCTTAGGAATTGAGAAAATCAAGTTGAAGATCGACCTCATGAGCCATTGCAGAACCTTCCCAGAATCCTCTAGCATAGAGGTCACCAACACAATGCCCATGGGTGCAATTAAAGACTCAGAGCCACTCCACTCACGGCCCCTTTGGTCACGAGATGGTGAGGTGACCTTTTTCTCTCTTGAAAAGTGCATAGAACGCTCACTGACTCCAACTTCCCTTTTGAGCTCTGTAAGTTTTCAAGGCTCAGATTAATTCTACTGGATCTGACTTATCTAGATCCCTTGGAAAAACAAAGTGTCTGTATGTGCACACACTTTCTCTCCTTCAGTGTCTTTATACATAGGAGGGGGGACAGAAGTGACAAGAAACGGCAGTGCCCACAACACTCACTCAAACATCCAAATGTGCCCATGGGCTTAAAAAGGTTGCTGATCCTTGCTCTAGTGCCAACGGCAGAGACGGCTAGACTAAGGGTGCTTCCAGAGGCCAGGGCCAGCGCCAAAGGGTGGGCAGGTCGGGCCCTGGCTAAGGGCCCATGAAGGGCCCCTTGTTAGGGTGGGAGAGTAGTGCTCCCCTGCCGCGTATCACAGGGATGGAGCTTCCAGGTCACCCGCCTGTTTGCTTGCTCCACCTCCCTCTTTTCTGCGTTCCAGTGCTGTGCGCACAGATCTACCGTCAACCACGATGTCGGTGGAGACTTCTTTAAGGGGCCGATGCCCCTACCACCATCTTGTTTGATAGCAAGCATGTGCACGCATATAGCATACCGCACATGCCTGCCATCAGCCAAGATGGTGGCAGGGGCATCAGCCCCTTAGAGAAGCCTCCCCCGCCATCTTGGTTGATGGCAGCGCTGCCCATGCAGCACGCGCAGCAGAAGAACACCGGAGAGAGGTAGGTGGAACAGGCAGGCACCATGTGCCTAGGGCAGGCTGGTGCCCAAGGGCCCAGTCATGTCTGGCACCAGCCGTGCCAGAAGCCCTGTTTATCAAACAGACATCTAGATTTGTTAGCTGGGAGATTTGACAACGTTGGCTATTTATCGAGCATACATCCTGATTTGTTTGCAGGGAGCTTAGATGACATTGCACCAAATTAAGTTCTCCCACACTGTCCAATGCATTTTCCCACCACTATACGTATCGCAAAAAGTCTGATCTCTTAGGGAAGTAGGTTTGTTGTGCAAGACCTCCCAATCAGTTCTAACTGTGCAACTAGAATTTGCCAGTATGTGACTGAATTCTACCTGAAAACAGCAACAGCCTAAAAGCAGCTTACATCTTTGAACACTGCTGACCATGTTTTGATATAAATATTTCCCACTGGGGAGCACCAGCACATTTGCAAAAATATTGCAAGGGGGCAGGAAGCACATACCCTCTCCTTTCCAGGGCCATTCATTATAAAACCACAGTCAGATTTCTTTAAGGGTTTTGATTTTTCAATAAGCCACTTCAGGCAGGGACAAATAGCTGGATAAAATATTTGAAGGGTTTTGCATAGTCTCTCATGGGGGGGGGGGAAGTCTCCTCAAACAAAAAGTGATTCACACTCATCAGGAACACAGCTAACAGCTCAAATAAAGTAGTTGAAAGGGGCCAGTACAGTTTTTCTGCTTGCTCCGGTTGGAAATCACATATGCCAAGATCATATACTGGTGTCAATAAACCCACACACAGATTCTTGAGGGATACGAGAAGATTTTGTAGCTGTGATACGATAAAGCCTCATCTGCCGCCTGCAAAACCTGCTAACAAAGGCACATGGAACAGCAAAAAAGAAAAGGCAAAGGAGTGAAAACTAGGCAGGGGAAAGAAATTCATTCGGTTTGCATTTTAATGTGACCTTGAAGGCCTGGCGCCAGTGGGCGGCAAGGTTGGGCAACGGCCAAGGGCCCCGAGGCTGGCAGGGCCCCTGTTGGTAGGGCTGGGTGGGTGTAGTTCCCGCTCTACAAACCGCGCTTGCATCAAGTCGCAGAGTGTACACCCCACAATCCAATGCTGCAACAATGGACTGGATGAGGGCTAATAAACTGAGGCTCAATCCAGACAAGACTGAAATGCTGCTAGTGGGTGGTTCTTCTGACCAGATGGTGGATGTTCAACCTGTCCTGGATAGGGTTGCACTCCCCCTGAAGGAGCAGGTTCGTAGTTTGGGGGTTCTCCTAGAACCATCTCTGACACTTGAAGCTCAGGTAGCCTCGGTGGCACGTAGTGCCTTCTACCAACTTCGGTTGGTGGCCCAACTATGTCCCTATCTGGACAGGGATAGCCTGGCTTCAGTTGTCCATGCTCTGGTAACCTCCAAGTTAGATTACTGCAATGCACTCTACGTGGGGCTGCCTTTGAAGACAGTTCGGAAACTGCAGCTTGTGCAAAATGCAGCGGCCAGATTGGTAACAGGGACCAGACGGTCCAAACATATAAAACCGATTCTGGCTCGCTTGCATTAGCTGCCTGTATGTTTCCGAGCTCGATTCAAGGCGCTGGTTTTAACCTATAAAGCCTTACACGGCTTGGGACCACAATACCTGATGGAACGCCTCTCCCGATACAAACCCACCTGTACACTACACTCAACATCCAAGGCCCTCCTCCGGGTGCCTACTTTGAGGAAAGCTCAGAGGGTGGCAACAAGGGAGAGGGCCTTCTCAGTGGTGGTCCCCAAATTATGGAATGACCTACTTGTTGAGGTGCGCCTGGCGCCATCACTGTTATCTTTTGGGCGCCAGGTCAAGACTTTCGTCTTCTCCCAGGCATTTTAGCATGTGTTTTTAAATTGTTTTAAATTTTTAAAATTGTGTTTTAAATTATTTTTAAAAGATGTGTTTTAAATTTGTATATTTGTTTTTAATGTTTTTAGTTACTGTAAACAGCCCAGAGAGCTTTGGCTATGGGGCGGTATATAGATACACTAAATAAATAAATAAATCGTGGAGCAGCGGCCACCCTCCCAGGCAACCACCGCCACCACCGGCACAGGCTGGCTGCACCACTTCGTGCGGCGCTGCATCATCACGCAGCATGCATGCTAACGTGGCCAAGCCTATTTAAGCCCCCAGAGGCAGCAGTGCTGCTGTGCCATTGCCTTTGAAGGCCTGTTGCAGTCTGGTGCTGCTCCTTTGATCTTGCCTAATTTGCACTTCACAGACTAAGGCCCCAGCTGCACTATACGCCTAAAGCAGCAGCATACCACTTTAAACAGTTATGGCTTCCCCCAAAGAACCCTGGGAAATGTAGTTTGATAAGGGTGCTGAAAGTTGTTAGGAAACGCCAGTTCCCCTCATATAGCCACGGTTTCCAGAATTCCTTGGGAAGAAGGAATTGATTGTTAAACCACTGTAGGTACTGTGGCTCTTTGAGGGGAATCCTAGGGGCTCCTAGAAACTTTCAGCATCCTTCTCAAACTACATTTCCCAGGATTCTTTGGGGAAAAGCCATGACAGCTGAAAGTGGTATGATACTGCTTCAAATGCATAGCACAGATGAGGCCTAATATGTAAGCTGAAACACAGCTGTTTCCAACTCTACTATTCTATGATTCTACAATTGTAGGACAGTTGTTTGCCCAAAAGAATAGCTCAGACTCCCCACATCTTTATCAGGCTATCCCTTTCTTTGGAAGAATATCCATTGCAAAATGCACCAGATTGTACAGGAAGAAGATTCAAAAAGGCACGGCTGACAGTTGATACAAAAGCATCACACCATCATAAATCTATAATTGGGGAAGGCGGGAAGGATCCTTTTGCCTTCTTTGTCTATTCTTGTTTGTGAGTTTCCAGCCTACAAGCAAAGCCCAAAGATGCACAGCAGTTCATCTTTTACCACCGAGGTTTTTGCTTCCAGAGACAAGACAGTCAAACATGAATTACAGAAGCCGCCTTTGCACATTTCGATTACAACCCTGCTTGCAGCTACACATGCGACACACGCATATCTATAGCTGTGATCAAAGTCTTTTGCCACAACAAAAGTCTTTCCTCTGCTCAAGGAAAGAAACCTGGAAACATGGTTGCTGTTTTTAAAATACAGAGAAGCATTTTTAAAACTCATGTCAGCTTTCGATGGCCAAAGATAACACAGTCTGGAGACAAACAATTGTTTTTCCAGGAGTTAAAAGGCACTTTTGAAAGAGGGATTGCTTCTCCTTGCATGTGAGCTCATCCCAATTTCACCTCCGGCGGCACAGGTTTGATAGGTTTTGGTATTATTCAAAAACCTACAATACCAGTTTGGCCAGAGGAAGCAATGAGTCAAAAGAAATAGGCAGAAGGGAAGCCCCTATCAAACGACTTACCTGCCCTTTACCTACAGTCATACAATTTAAAATCAGGTAGAATAATCTAAAGGAGAAATCGATACAGCTTAAAATCAGAAAGTGTAGGCAGGTATAAAAACACAGCTGTCAAAGACCAGGGTAACAAGGTGTATTTTCAGCATCCAACAAAAGCTGTAGAAGATGTCAGGCACACCTCTGTGGGGAGGGAATTGCACAATTCAGGGACTGCGTTGTAGAGAATGCCTCCAAGCAGTTATCTGTCTCTCAGCTAAAGAGTAATCTAAGTTCTTAAGGGAAGTGAATGAACTACCTACACTCAGCTAAAGGCCCTGAGGAGATGGACTCCTCTGGTTATATTTCAGAGCTGCATAGCACACAAAGAGCGGATTCAAGGGCTGTACAAGACAACAATCCTCTGTTACCAGCCTAAAGGAAACATGAACCAGCAAGCCCAAAGAGATTAGCCTGAGCTAGGTGAAAAATCAGCCTTCCCCAACCTAACACCCCCCAGATGCTTTGGGGAACAGCTCCTGTAAGCCCCACCCAGCAGCTGTGTCAAATATTGTCCAGGTATCACAGCATAAAACCTTCCAAGCTGAGGCTGCAAGAATACTGAAGGAAAAGGGAGTGCAGAAACACAGCTTGCCTCATCAGAACTTGGAATAAAATGGCATCCGCTGTTTTTTCGTAGGGGGTTGCCACAATGTTTTAATGCAAGCACTGTTGGCTGTGAAGTCTCCCTGAGAAGATCTCTTCCCTCATCCATGTTACAGGGTTACTCTACTCAGGGCTAGAGATGTGAAGGCCCAGGGAAAAAAGGGAAAATTTCAGAAAAAAATGTTTGGCCGTTGTTTTTGTTTGTTTATTCGTTTCCTCCCAATATTTCTGGGGGGAAATGGGAAAATTCAGGAGAAAAATGAAAACAGGTCCCCCCCCCAACTTTTCCAGTTTTTCCCCAGGCCTTCACACCTCTACTCAAAGCCAACAGTAGATGTAACGGGGCGTCCATTTTCATTCATGTGCCTGACCCATGCAGAGCTGCTTCTTGGCGATCACTTGTGACCGAGTAAGGTTGTCTTCCAAAATGGAACAATGGATCTGTCTGAATCTGTGTCCACCACCGATGTGCCAGTCCATGACTAGTGGAATCTGGATTTCACAGTCCTGCCCCCGTCGCCATTTGCCAATCGCCATGGGACTTTTGTTATGGAAGACGCCTGTGTGTGAATTTGTTTTATGTGGGGAGATCGGCGCACGACAATCAACATACAATCTTGACAGAAAAAGGCTTTGATCCAATGGCATGGATACCATGATGATTGGAAGTCTTTTATCTGCTGCAGTCTTCATCTGCCTTCACAGCCATCGTAACATACATATTATTATCCTCCACCTGTTCTGCCATTGAGGACATTCTTGGATCATTCTTTGTCTGGTTCCTTGACCTTACCGCCATGGGTGACCCTGCTGGGAGCACATGACTCCCGACGGCATCGCTCACAGGGTTCATTGGAACGCGCAAGCCCACTCACCACTACAAGGTGACGATCCAGAGCACGCCAGTCTCTGGATAGGTTTCAAGAGCTAGGTTCTACCTGCTCTGGTGGAGGTCGTACGTCTCCGGATACCAGTTGCTGGAAGTCACCGATGAGGAGAGGGCTGTTGCACTAAGGTCCTGCTTGCGGCCTTCCCAGAGGTTGGACACTGTAAGAACAGGATGCTGGACTAGATGGGCTTTTAGGTTGATCCAACAGGGCTCTTCTAACATTCTCAGGCCATTCACACAATTAAAAAAGCCATTTGCACAATTGCTAAAGCGGGGCCAGATCTGGATCACAACCCAGGTATGGAATACAGGAAGTTGCCTTATACCGATTCAGACCATTGGTCCATCTAGCTCAATACTGTCTACACCATCTGGCAGCAACTGTCCAGGGTTTCAGGCGGGGACACTTGCAGTCCTTACCTGGAGCTGCCAGAGATTAAGCCTGGAAAATTCTGCATGCAAGGCAGCTCCCCCAAAGAAAACATTTTAGCCCAATTAAATGGGGAGTCTTAAACTCATTCTCCCCCCTCGCAGGTTGGGGTCTCTGTAGCTGGTGTCTATGGCAAGGAGGAACAAAACCACCTTTTCACACACACACACACACACACCCCTTCTTGCACTCTCTCTCTCTGGCAAATGGTGGCAATCCAATCACCACCACCACCCAGGCAGAGAAGGAAAGTTGGTGCAGCCAGGCAGCAGCAATACTGAGCAGCAGTTCCACCACCCCACCCCGTTCATGGCCTGGGCCTGCCCAACCATACCAACCTTCCAAAACAGCCCTGACTAGAGGGGTGGACAGGTGAAGCAAGCGAGAGAGTCAGAGAGCAACGGCCACGCGGTCCTTTGCGTGGCACAGAAGAAGAGACCGCAGCGGGTTCCCGCCACCATCCCAAAGCCACGCCAGAGAAGCAGAACGAAAAAACGACGCAGTCAGGAAGCGAGTCGTCAAGTAGATGCCAAGCCATTAGCATCTTTACACAGCAACAGCTGAAAGCCGTTCGCTTCGCCAGCCAGAGCCAGCACAGTACACTGCTGTACGCGGGTGCCAAACACAATTAGCACCCAGCAGCTACTGCTGCTGCTTTAAAGGTGTTCAAACTCCGTGCCAAGACGGCGTCTCCAAAACAGGGAGTCAATCAGGGCCAAGTCTCACCCCTCTCTGATATTCCACCAGCAGCAGCATCATGCCAGGCCAGCACCGGAGGTTAGGATGGTAGGGCAAACACCAGGACCTGGAGACTGGCAAAGGGTCCACCATCAACCTCCAAGCCTTTTGCAGGCCAGCATGCATACTAGAGTGGGGGCTTCCAGCACGTGGGTGGCCTCGTTGGCTTAAAGGTGGATGCTGAGCGTGATGGTGCACAGGGCTAAAACTGTGAGTGCTTTTCTCCTCCTGCGCACCTGGAGCTGAGCCATGGTAAGGCTTAGCATTTCATCCAAACCCGGGTCCATGGTTTGTTTTTCTCCAAACAAACCATGAGCTATAAAAGCAAGGTTTGTTTTTGGCTTACCCTTTGTGGTTTGTTTGGAGACAAACGGCAGCATCCCACAAGGTAGATCCACTAGGTCGAGGAACAGGGCACCCCATGCCCCTCTAAATCTGTTCCCAACCCACCAGGGAGCCAGGAGGAGCTGCAGACTGGGAGGTACTGCTGCAGGGGTGAGACTGTGCTGGGACCATCAAGGGGCAAGTTTTTCCACCTGCCTTGTCCCCTCACCCCTGCTCTTAGTGACCTTTTTCTGGGGACTGTCCTTTACCAGGAAGATGAATGCTTTTGGTTTTTAGCTGTTGTTGCTTTTTAGAAATGCTAGCACTTTGTTGGCTTGAAATTTTGTAAATTGTATTGTTTTTATTTGTATTTGTGGTTTTCTATCTGTGTGTAAGCTGATGGGGGGCTTTTCTGCAAAAAAAGGCATCCTAGAAATAAACCGTAACATAACGTAACATAGGGGGAGCTCAGGTTTAGATGTAACACTAAGCCATTGATGCCTTGGTTTCCAGTAGCTGCAGGACTGGACAGGAGCAAAGTCCCCATGATGTTTGTTAGCCTTGCGCACCAGAGCAATGTGCGTCCATCATTTATTTATTTGTCTTATTTTTAAACTGCATGCCCTCCTTTTCCCCACATCTGAGTCCGAAAGTGGCTCACAAAACCAAAAGCATGCAATGTAGATAACATTTAAAGCATTAAACAAACACCTGACGTTTTAATCTCTGAACAGCCTTCATGGTGCAAAGGCCTCCTAGAATACAACCTTTTTCACCAGGCAACCGAAACTTAGCAGGAATAATGCCTGCCTGATTTCTAGTGGGAGGGAGTTCCGTAGAGTTGGGCCTCATTGACATGAGTTGTGCTTCTTGTCCACGGGGAACTACTAATAATGCTCCCCCAGATAATCCCAGTGATTGACTTAAGTATTATGGGGTAAGGCAGTCCTTAAAGTATCTTGGGCCTAAGTTATGCAGGGCTTTGTACACTAGTACGAGAATCTTGAACCTGGCCGGCAACAGAGATGGGGAGTCCATGCTGGTCTTTTAATTGTGGCGTCACGTGTTGGCAATAATCTGTCCCTGACACCGGCCTGGACGCAGCATTCGCACTAGCTGAAGCTTCTGGATCTGTCTCAAGAGCAGCCTCACATAGAGAGCATGAAAATGTGGAAATGGACTGCCTTCAAGTCGATCCCGACTTATGGCAACGCTATGAATAGGGTGTTCATGGTAAGAGGTATTCAGAAGGGGGTTACCATTGCCTCCCTCTGAGGCTAGTCCTCCCCAGCTGGCTAGGGCCTGCTCAGCTTGCCACAGCTGCACAAGCCAGCCCCTTCCTTGTCCGCAACTGCCAGCTGGGGGGCAACTGGGCTCCTTGGGACTCTGCAGCTTGCCCATGGCTGCACAGGTGGCAGGGCACGTAACCCGAGCCACTCCCTGTGGGGGGATCTTTAGCTGGCCCTTGACACCCAGGAGACACAAGCGGGGATTTGAACTCACAGACTCTGGACTCCCAGCCAGGCTCTCCTCCCCACTGTGCTATACCTGCTGTAAAAAGAGCATAACTATGGTTTAAAGTCATGTGCAAACAAGGTCATTTGCAGCCACAGACATGGAGGTCAATATGTAAGGAAGGGGATGGAAGAGGCTGGTGGCGTCAGCTTCAAATCCAGGCAGCGGCCTCTGTTTTGATCAGTCCCTACAGCCCTTCCACTCGGGCCTTGGGGGCCAAAGGAGTCACTGCAGCAGCTTTACTGCCTCCTCTTTCTGGGGCCTGCTTCCTTGCATGCAAGGGATTACGCAAGCACAGAGCGGACACGTTTGTGTGGGGGGATGGCAGGTGCATCGGCAGAGTGTCGCCATCCCCTTTGCAAAGTCAAGGGAGCTGCAAAAGAGACTGCAGCACCTCGCAGGATAGCACACGCTGCTGTGCCACAACATTTCACAGGTCCACTGCATGGGTGCCACACACTTCCCCGTACCCCTCCACCCGTGAGCACAGAGATCTGACTTCCCCAAAACTGAGCACTCCCCGCAGAATCCAACAGGAAGGGAGAAAGGAGCGGTTAGGAACATCCACACAAAGCTGCCTAATTTCAATATCACTGATATACAGTTTATATCAGGGAGCCCTCTAGGTGTTGTTAGACTCCAGCCCCAGCATGGGCAACGGTCAGGGCTGATGGCAATTGAAGTCCAGCAACATCTGGAGAGCATCACGTTGGCTATCCCTGGCTTAGGCAAACTGCTTGTTCTCTTGAATGCAGAGGTGGATGGTGGCTCCATGTCAGTGGGGCAACGGAATCCACTCCGGGTTTTACTCTGCAGCTTCTTGGACAGCTCCTTGAAAGTTTGGCTAAAACCCGGAGTGGATTCCACTGCCCCACTGACATGGAGCCGCCCGCTGCCACTGCTTCAATGCAAGCATATGCAAACTGCCCGCACTTAGGCTGGGTCACAATAGGGGTTATAGCGAGGAATGATCACTAACTAGTTACGTATGGATGTTTCAAGGAATTTCGGAAGGTGCAGTCATGTCTGCAGGCTGTAGAAAATACAGCGAAGGATCTTCTGGCACTAACAAATGTTATTACGGTTTTCATGGACTAGAGCCCATTGATGAAGGAGGATTTTGAGAAATCCAAAAGTGGCATCATGCGAGGGGAGGAGGAGGGAGGGGGGATTCAGCATATAGGACCGTTCTGTTTGAAAAGCCAGACTCGAGGACTCCAAGTGTTAGCTCTTTAAACTGATACCTCGATTTCCAGCATTTGCTCTCTGACACTCCCAGGTTTTGCAAATGCATATTCCGCTTGAGAGAGAGAGGCTTTGAAAGGCTCTGCGGTCCAATAGCCAAGCATCTGACGTACAGGCTGCTATTATACAAACCTCTCTGCCTCCTTCACATGTACATGCCATCAATCATCCACCTCACAGTGCAAAAAAGGGCTAGATGGGCCATTTCCTTGCCGATACCTTGAAATATTAATTGGATTTAGAAAGACAGAGAGGACAACAAGCCCCCTTGTAGACAGTGTTCGGGAGAAAGGGGAGGTTGGAACTCTCGTGCGTAACAGACAAGAGCACGAGTACTCTGTAACTATCACAGCTCTTAAAGCATAACAAAACCATGCTCGGGTTTTCCTCCCCACCCAGCAGAGAGAGAGAAGAGAGCACTCCCTGTGAATGGGCAAACATGCTCACCCCCATTTCACAGCCTGTCCCCTCAGGGAATCAACAGCAAGGGTGGAGGCGAGTGCATTTTCCAGGGGGAAAGTATTTCCATGTAAGCACACCTGTACACTTTAGCTCAGCCCTAGAATACAAGACAGCTATACGAATTGCTGCTCCAGTCTGATCCCCTGCCCGGAGGCAGGATATCCAGAATCTAAAGCACTCCCAGCGGCTGCCTCTCCTACTCTCTCACCAAACCATACGACAAGGAGAATACAAGAAACGCTGGGATTAGACAAAGGTCTGAATCTACCAACCTGTTTCCGACAACGGTCAGGGAGGGCATAAAGTGGTGACAAGTGATGATAAAGTGATAGTGAGGGCATAAAGTGATGATACTGTTTGTCTCTAGCATCTGGTACTCATAGGCAGACTGCACCTGCACATGGAGGCTCCACGTGGCTAAGAGCTGATGGATCTATCTTCTATGAATTTGTCTTTTAAAAAAAAACAAAAAACACCTACAGCTTCCTTCCAAATTGGGATAGAAATGCTTCTGTTAAAACCAACCTAAAAGGGCAAATAAATTTTTCTGCTTGCAGTAATCACATAAATCACATAATCAATCATCACACCTATTCCATCAGTTTACGGGGTGGGAGGGGAGAGAGAGAAATCAGGCTGCAGGGCCTCTTCTTCATATCTACTGAAAAGACCAAATAGTTTTGGCTCCCTGTTGCCTTAAAATCTTTTCGTTCTAGATGACCATTATAAGAACTCTGTAACTATGAAATAGTGCCTGGGCTTTCTTTTTTCCTGCTCCCTCCCCAATCTCTTTTCCTTTTGTGCTATGGTCTTTTAGTTTAGAAGGCCGAAGACAGGGACTGACATTTGTAAGCTGGGAAGTCTTTTTTGGCCAAAGAATGGGATAAACTTGCTTCAATTAACTAAACCTGCTTGCAGTTCTGCAAAGAAATGTTGGCATCCAGTTCTGCTAGTGCAAGGACTTTTAACTGTGCAATGAAACATCCCACTCTAAATCTTTTCTGGGTTTTCCCCCAACCCTCCAGAGCAGATTTTTGGGCCACACAGGGGAAAGGAAGGGGCGGGGAACTTTCATTCTGCAGCTAAAACTGCTTGCGCTTGCTGGATACCAGCCAAAGATGTCAATAGGTAAAGATACTGCAGTGGTCACAAATAGTTCCACAAGGAATTCATTTTCTTGACAGCTTCACAAGCGGTGACGGCTGGCGGCTCTCTGTCAATGGCGCAGTGGAATCCACTCTCCTTTTTAGTTCGAACCTTCAAGCACCTCAGACAGCTCCTTGAAAGTTCAGACTAAAACCCGGAGCAGATTCCAGAGCCCCGCTGACATGGAGCCGCTGCTATTCACAAGGGACAGCGTAGTCAAACCTTAAGGGCCCACAGTTCTTAATCTTTATTGGCAAATCAAGTCCTCAGTTCTCACACTCAAGGCAGCTCACACACATACACACACACACCATCTAAGATTTCAAAATGGTGGCAGTGAGCCAAGAAGTACAGAATGTTCTAGCGACTCACCTTCGTGGTGTCATCATGTGACCGCTGGTATCGTTTCCAACGGCAACCATAAATCCCCGTCAGACATGACAAACATAACTGTGGCTCGTAGTACTGTAGCGGTTGATGTTTCACCATGCTCTTCCCAACTTGTCACCAGCAAACTATCAGAAATCCATCAGGGCTTGGGAACACCCTAAAAGAAAGGAGGAGTTGGAAGAAGAAACCCAGTCATTCGTAATTCATTTTTATATCCTGCCTTTAGGATCATAGGAAGCTGCCTTAGACCACGTCACACCAACGGTCCATCTAACTTAGTATTGTCTACACTGACTGGCAGCAGCTCTCCAGAGTTTCAGGCAGGAGTCTCTCCCAACTCTCTCTGGGGATGATGGGGATTGAACCTAGGACTTTCTGCATGCAAGGCAGATGCTCTACCACTGAGCTACAGTCTTTCCCCAAAGAAAATACTCAGCCCAATAAAATGGGTAGGGGGTCTAACTCGTTGTGTGTCCCCCCCTTGCAGTCCCAATGAGACTGGAGTCCTGCATCTACAACATTTTTATTAATGACTTGGATGAGGAGGTGCAGGGAACGTTTATCGAATTTGAGGATGATACAAAATTGGGAGGGATAGCTAATATCTTGGAGGACAGAAACAAAATTCAAAAGGATCTTGATAGGTTGGAGCATTGGGCTGAAAAGAACAGAATGAAAATTAACAGGGATAAGTGCAACATTCTACACTTAGGAAAAAGAAACCATATGCACAGTTATAAGATGGGGGATACGTGGCTCAGCAATACTACATGCGAGAAGGATCTTGGGATTGCTGTTGATCACAAGCTGAATGTGAGCCAACAGTGTTATGTGGCTGCAAAAAAGGCAAATGCTATTTTAGCCTTCATTAACAGAAGTATAGTTTTCCAAACCACATGAAGTATTGCTTCCCCTCTATTCAGCACTGGTTAAGTCTCATCTTGAGTACTGTGTCCAGTTCTGGATACCGCACTTCAAGAAGGATGCAGACAAACTGGAACGAGTTTAGAGGAGGGCAACAAGGATGATCAGGGGACTGGAAACAAAGCCCTATGAGGAGAAACTGAAAGAACTGGGCATGTTTAGCTTGGAGAAGAGAGGACTGAGAGGAGATTGGATAGCACTCTTCAAGTACATGAAAGGTTGTCACAGAGAGGAGGGCCGGGATCTCTTCTCGATCGTCCCAGAGTGCAGGACACGGAATAATGGGCTCAAGTTAGAGGAAGCCAGATTTCAACTGAACATCAAGAAGAATTTCCTG
This sequence comes from Rhineura floridana, assembly GCF_030035675.1. NCBI lineage: Eukaryota > Metazoa > Chordata > Lepidosauria > Squamata > Rhineuridae > Rhineura > Rhineura floridana. The sequence goes on from NC_084484.1 coordinate 181,940,262, forward strand.
TTAGAGCAGTAAAACAATGAAACTAATGACCTAGGGAGGTGGTAGGCTCTCCAACAATGGAGGCCTTCAAGAGGCAGCTGGACAGCCATTTGTCGGGTAGGCATTAATTTGGATTCCTGCATTGAGCAGGGGGTTGGACTGGATGGCCTAGTAGGCCCCTTCCAACTCTACTATTCTATGATTCTATGATCTGGCATCTGCAGCAAGGAGGAACACAATTACATTGTCACTCCTGCTTTTTGCACTCTCTCTCTCTCTCTTTCTAGCCAGGATCAGGACCTTCTGCATGCAGAGCACATGCTCTGCCACTGAGCTATAGGCCTTTCCTCCTGGAACACCATGGGCATCGGCTAACACAAAACAGCATCATCACAGTAATAAAAATAATAATTAGAAAGGCAGCAGTCTTAAACATAAAACAGCCTCAGCACAACCCGGCAGAGTCACCAAAGATTCTCAAGATTGTCCCCAAAGCCTGGACAAATAAAAACATTTTCAGATTACATCTGAGCATTGCTAGTAGGGGAACAACTAGAGGGAGTGCCAGAGTCAGAGTGCCACCACCAAGAATGCCCCGTCTCATGTCACTGTCAACCCCTGCCAACGGGACTAGGAGCCTCCCTCCACCCTCCCCCACCCCATCACAAAACTTCAGTCAGACAGTACTGAAGAAGGCGCTCCTTCAAATCTGAGATAAACACTGAATGGAAAATTTGGGATATAATAGTTTTGAATTTAAAAAGATACAAGCAGATATGAACGGGAGGGATCCATTAGAGGAGACTTTTAGAAAAGAAATTGTATTCCTTTCGTTGCATTTGAATAAATATAAAACAAATAAAGTAGTAATTATAGATGTATTAAGTGTGATTTAATTAACTAGACATCTAAATAAGATTACTGTATATTATGGAACTGGAAAAATCAAATAAAAGGACAAATGCAAGGCGGGGGAGGGAGAAATTGAGATACCAGGGCTTTTGTTGTAACTTCCTGCTCTTAAAATGTAAATGGACTGCCTTCAAGTCGATTCCGACTTATGGCGACCCTATGAATAGGGTTTTCATGAGGCTGAGAGGCAGTGACTGGCCCAAGGTCACCCAGGGAGCTTCAATGCTGTGTGGGGATTCAAACCCTGGTCTCCCAGGTCGTAGTCCAACACCTTAACCACTACACCACAGCAAGAAGCAAAACTACAGGCATTCAAAGTTACAGGCATGTAGAGTAAAATCCCCCTGCCCTCCACACCAGGATCCTCACCTTGATGTGAGGGCCCTGATAGCTATATTCTGTATTTGCCCAAGGATGTTGTCATGCTTGGCCACCGACAGGCGGAGATGCAAATTCCAGCATGAGAGCTTCTGAGCCAGCCAAGGAGAGAGGTGAAAGCAGGAAGGTGGAAACGCAGAGGATGACTTTTAAATAGAGGGGATAAGTGGATTTGGTGAGGGGTAAGCAGAGGGGGGATTGGCGAGGGAGGTCTTGGGGGAGGGAGGGTTGACAAGCGAAGCAAGCAGGAGTGCAACCCCTAGCATGCCAATAAAGCAACGGATTCAGAAGCAATGGCCAATATTTAACAATGCATGAAGCTTAGTCCTTACAGATTTTTGGATCCGCCAGTAATGGGGGGTGGGCGCTAACACTCGTTTATATGGTTACGGTGTCGGACTACGACCTGGGAGACGAGGGTTCGAATCCCCACATAGCCACGAAGCTCACTGGGTGAACTTGGGCCAGTCACTGCCTCTCAGCCTCATGAAAACCCTATTCATAGGGTCGCCATAAGTCGGAATCGACTTGAAGGCAGTACATTTACATTTTCTTTCTGTAAAAACAAATCAAAGTGCCTAAAAATAAAATGAAAAAATACAGCGCACAGACAAAAATCAATGATAAGAGTAAGATGGCAACAAGCATTGACAGATAGCAGTGCACGTCTAAGAACTCCCAACGACAGAATTAAACACTTAAGCAAACAGGTCACAGCTGAAGGTAAAAGTGGACAGAGAATATGCAACACCCCCTACTGAGTCCTGGAAACCTAATAGGTCTGGCCATGTGCAGTACTTATTGAGGTCAGGAAGGGATTTGATAGGGCTGTTGTTTTAGAAAGTGGCTTTGCTGTTCCAGGCCTCTCCTCTGTGAATTTTTTAATGCTATTCATTTAAAATATTTTAATACTACCTTTAAAGGTAAAGGTGTCCCCGCACTTGTAGTGCAAGTTGTTTCCAACTCTCAGGGTGACGTCTTGCAACGTTTACTAGGCAGACCGTATAAATGGGGTGGGATTGCCAGTTCCTTCCCCGGCCTTTCTTTACCCCCCAGCATATGCCAGGTACTCATTTTACCGACCACGGATGGATGGAAGGCTGAGTGGACCTCGATCCCTTTTACCGGAGATTCGACTTCCTCCTTCCGTTGGAATCAAACTCAGGCCGTGAGCAGAGCTTCGGCTGCGTTACCACCGCTTACCACTCTGCGCCACGGAGGGCCGTAATACTACCTTTAAAAAGGAAAAAAAAACCTTCTCAAGGATAAATAACATGAAAATAAAATAAACAACACAACATAAAAGCATGAAACAGTGTGGGAAGCTGCCTTATATCCAGTCAGACTATTTAGCTCAGAGTTATCTACACCAACTGGCAGTAGCTCTTTCAGGCAGGGAACATTCCCAGTCACACTTGGAGGTGCTGGGGATTGAAGCCGCCATCATCTGCATGTAACAGCAGAACCACTGAGCTACATTCCTGCGCTACAATGCGGCCAACCTATCTTGCAGCAGTGGAATTCCATAAATCAATCATGCATTGTGTGACAAACGGATATATCTGAATCAGGAGGAAGAGCTGCAATTTATTCCAAAGCAACATCATTTCGGATGCCCCGACCCACCATTATTATGCACACTTTAAGCATTTTCAAATGCCAAAACACTTCACAACAACCACCCTGTAAGGTAGGTTAGTATGATTACACATAATCCCCATATTGCAGTTGGAGGACCGAGGCTGAGCAAGTGTGACTTGCCCAAGATAGAAAATTCATGGCAGAGGAAAGATTCAAACGAGAGACTTCCTGTTCACAGCTCAGTCTCAAGGCCACAGTCCACAACCCCATGACCCTTGTGAGGTTCCCAAAGACTAGCTTCTTGGCTTCTCCTCCAGCTTCTAAAATTAGCTAGAGTCCAGCTCACATCCAGACTTCCAGAGAAGCCATATAAAAGAGGCAGGGGAAACAAACAGGCCAACAGGGCTCTATAAAGATAACTGTTGTGGTTATGTGCCTTCAAGTCGATTTTGACTTATGGTGACCCTATAAATCAGTGACCTCCAAGAGAATCTGTCGTGAACCGCCCTGTTCACATCTTGTAAGTTCAGGTCTGTGGCTTCCTTTATGGAATCAATCTATCTCATGTTTGGTCTTCCTCTTTTTCTACTCTCTTCTGTTTTTCCCAGCATTATTGTCTTTTCTAGTGAATCATGTCTTCTTTATAAAGATTATCCCGTACTTAATCAAACCTGCATTGTTCCAGCTACACAGTAGGTTCCACCCTTTTGTGGGAAGAAGCATTCTCCCATCCACTCGCCATGCACATACAAAACAGGCCCATCTGTTAAAACAACATTGCAAACAAATTCACACAAGCTACTATTTCAACAAAGAGAAAGGGCCATAGCTCAGGTGCAGAGCACCTGTTTGCCTGCAGAAAGTCCCAGGTTCAATCCCCAGCATCGCCAGGTAAGGCTGGGAGGGATCCCCTGCCTGAGAGTCTCGAGAGCCGCTGCCAGCCAGTGAAGACAGTATAGAGCTAGGTGGACTAATGGGCTGAGTCAGTAAAAGGCAGCTTCCCCTTTCCTATGTAAAATGAGAGAAGAATTTTGCCTGCCTGGTAGCTATTGCAACTCCATCGCCCACCTGCCTTGTGTCACTGGTAACAGATTTCCACGAGGAAAAGTTATCAAGTTATTCAACCATTGTGCTTCAAAGCCAGGCAACGTTTTAATCAACAGGAACTGGGCTGATCAGTTTCCTCTCTGGGCTCACCACATCCCTGGGGGTCATGTGTTTTTTCCAAGAGCCACTCCCAGCATATTCCCCGCCCTCTCTTTTGAAAGCAGCTCCCAGGCTCCTGACTGCCCTGCTCTGGCCAATTCCCCTGGCATCCACAACTCTGCCAACGGGGAGACGTAGCCTATGAATGATTCAAGCCTCTGTTGGTTCGTATTACCTGTACAGAAATAAAACAGGAAGCAGGACAAGGGGGAATTAATAATTCACATTTTGCAATGTGTACCAGTTTAAAAAAGGCAGCGGGGGGAGGAGGGAGAAAATTACACTCTGCACCACCCATCAGCTATTACTTCCCAACGACATGTAAAATCACCTTGCAGGAGATCACATAATCATTTTGCTGAATGCTAATTGGAATGCTTGTGAATGAGAATGCAAGTCAAGAAGAAAAGGGTTGGGTTCCCCCATGCACACACAGACCTACCCAATTTTGTCACTTTGCACCACAACTAGCAGCAGGCGCCTGTGGCTTTATATCACAAGAGCTCTCCTTCCATGGCTGCCCCCCCCCGCCAGTTGCAGCACTCTCTTTTCACAAGTGCTTCAACTGTGGCCTCTTCGCTTTTTCCTTTCTGCCATCTAGTTAAGACCATCTTGTTTAGGCAACCTTTTAGTGGTTTTACACCACCTCCTATGTGGGAATGTTCCCTGGGGAAATGAAGTCATGTAAGAAGGCATCATTTTCTGTTGCATCCCGGATTTTAGCAAGCAACGCCGTTCTCCTCCCACTGCAGTTCATCTTCTGCCCAAAACCTTCTGCTGTCCGTTGGGGTGAAATTATGTCACTTGCGTAATTAATTCAGGGGAACAGCCATAGTAGCTCAGGCAGAGCACCTGCTTTGCATGCAGAAGGCCCCAGATTCAGTCCCCAATAGCATCTCCAGGTAGGGCTGGCAAAGGACCCTGCCTGAAAACCCAGAGAGCCGCTTCCAGTCAATGCTGGCAATACTAGGCTAGATGGCCCGTTGGTCTGACTCAGCGTAAGGCAACTTCCTATGTTTCCAATTACGTGAATTAAGTTGTCATTACATTTTTTTTTATTAAATTTATATCCCACCTTTCCTTCCAGAAGGTGCCCAGGGCAGCAAACAAAAACACAAAAAACACTCTAAAACATCTTAAAACGTATTTAAATACATATTAAAACAAAGCATCTTTAAAAACATCTTTAACAAAATTTTAAAAACCTCTTAAAAAGCAATTCCAAACAGACAGACTGGGATAAGGTCTATTTGGATATGCCACTGGGGATTATTATTATTATTATTATTATATTTATATCCCGCCCTTCCAGCAGGAGCCCGGGGCGGCAAACAAAAGCATTAAAACATCATAAAAACACATTAAAACAAAACATCTTCAAAAATGTAACTTAAAGCTATGAAAACATCTAACATTAAAAAAAAAATTAAAAAAAGAAAGTTTAAGAACATATTAAAAAGCAATTCCAACACAGATGAAGACTGGGATAAGGTCTCTACTTAAAAGGCTTGTTGAAAGAGGAAGGCCTTCAGTAGGCACCAAAAAGATAGCAGAGATGGCGCCTGTCTAATACTTAAGGGGAGGGAATTCCAAAGGGTCGGTGCCACTACACTAAAGGTCCACTTCCTTTGTCGTGCAGAATGGGCCTCCTGATAAGATGGTATCTGCAGGAGGCCCTCACATGCAGAGCGCAGTGATCAACTGGGAATATACGGGGTAAGACGATCTTTTAGGTATCCTAGTCCCTAGGGTTTTGTACACCAAAACCAGAACCTTGAACTTGGCCCAGTAGCTAATGGGCAGCCAGTGCAATACGCTATTCTACCCTATTCTCTTCCATGCAAAGGAAATGCAATGCAAATACGGTAAAAACATAATCAGTTACCTATCATTTGCAGACTGAAAACAGCAGCAACAACAGCAGCAAATACCAACAGTATTTCTGTTCCAGAGATGGGATAAACACTCCCAGCAACTTTCGCTCCCATTTCTTTTGTTGTCAGAATTCTCCGACATCCCAACCACCACACTCTCTATTTGTTTTGATTGTTTTGGTAGCATTGGGATTTATTTATTTTATTTATTAAAGTAGTTATATATCACCTCCTCACAAAGTATCAGGAAATTTTGAAGCTGGGGAGAACCAGCTTTTTTTTTTCGGGGGGGGGGTTCGTGGAAAAAAAGAAATTTGAAATTTGGGGGAAATGCGAAAATATGCAATGGATTTTTTTAGCGCTCTTTGCAGATCAGAAGTCACCTTGTTACTTTAGGAACATAAAATGTATTACGTATAACTTGGTTTGCCCACAAAATTATCATCTTTGGTAGATTTAAAAAGTAAATAAAATAAAAGTTTATTCAGCCAATAATTACAAATTGAATTAATGGGTTAATAATTTTGTTACAAACTTATCTTCAAGCTGCTAAATTGCCAGTTTATGAGGAGCGGGCAAAACAAAAACAAAAGAAACCATCAACATTATATTTATTTACTTATTTCTTTACTAAATTTATATCTTGACTTTCCTCCCAAAAGAGCCCAAGGCGCTAAACACCCAAGCAATAAAAATTTAAAAATATTGTTCCAAATGGAGCTATAAAGCTGTTGAACTCTAAGGAATCTAATATCTCTTTCATTTTGCCAGTTTATGAGAAGCAGGCAAAAAAACCAAACGGGAGAAACCATCAAAGTTACAATGAAAAAGGAAAACTATTATGTATCCTGAAAATTACTGTGTCTCCTCTAGTCCTCCACAGTGTCAAGCAGACCTAAAGCGCTCATTTCCATAAAAAGAGCTGAGGAGGGGGGGGGGCTAAGACTCTTTGAACACTTCATGAAATTTAATTTGTCTTATTTTCTGAGTTACCATTATCAGTTTCTGCTTCTTCTGACTCTTCATATTCATCACGGACTTCTTAAAACTGAAGGTTTGCCTGGAGTGAAAAAAGCTTTTATAGCCTTTTCCATGTCACACCTCAAACTTTTTCAATCTTTCGGGGGTTTATTTTCCCCAGCTTTTTTCCAGGCCTTCACATCCCTACTGAAATGAATGTTGCAGATCTGAACAAAATTGAAGGACACCGCTTAGCCCAGTCGCTAGTGTTTACAGTAATACCTCAGTTAACAAATCCTCCAAACAAAGCACCTTTTAAGAAAAACTTTTTTAAGGTGAAACTGACCGGCTTTGCTTTGCTATGGATAAACTTTCAAGCCTGCCCCTGTGCCTTTAAGGTGAAACTGACCACCCTGTGTCTTTGCTTTGCTAGGGTGGAACTGACAATCCTGTGTGTTTGCTTGGCATTAAACAGATCTCTTGCTTTCTCCCAGGGCTGTAGAGGGAAGGATCCAGTAGGATTCAGAGGAGGGGAGGGGGTGGGTGCCGGGCAGGCACCCTTTAAAGCCCCTGTTGCAGCTGCCCCCACCATCTCCAAGCAGGTGTAGGAACCAATCCCTGTTCTTTCCATGTTATTCCTACCTCTGGTACCAAAGTTTCACTTAAACAAGTAATGTCCAGGAACACATCTACTTTGTTAACTGAGGTATTATTGTACTGTGCCTGAAAACATTTCTCAGTCTGAGAACTTTTACTGAAGAGCCATTAATAAGGATCCTAAACAAACAGAATAGCTTGACTTGACTGCACAGGTGGAGAATAAATCGCCAACTATTACAACAGCTCCACCACCAAAAAAACACAAACCCTACCTGATGCAAATTTCAAGCTATCATTTTTTGAAAAAGCACAATCCCAGTAAATTAATCTTTTGAGAGAAGAGGCAGACGACTCATGCCCAATTAGCCAGATGTGTTTTGCATGGGCAACCGTGACATTTTTAGGAAGAAACAAAAAACTATTGTGAAGCTTATTAAAGATCTGGCTAATTGTGCAAGAAACACATTTGCAATTGCTATGGACTCATTAGAAGATTACTTCCCATCTCACACACTGGGGAACAAATCAGGATTACCAAAAATAAATCTTTTTTTCTCCTGCAGAAGTGTTTGCAAGCTCTCTAGAAGCTCTGGCATAGCTCACAGAAGCACCCAATTAAGTCCCCCTAAATTAGCTGAAGGCCAGCTCAGATTTCGTGAAAAAAGAGTTACCTGATCAGTGTGAGATGGGATCTAGCTAAATTGCTACTTCATTTGCCCTAAAACAGGGATGGGGGCCTTTTGCAGCCTGAGAGCCGCATTTCCTTCTGGGGGCCACATGCTACTAGCCATAATGGCCATTGTCTACCTTCACACTTGGACGCAGTATGTTTCTGAATACAACTTGCCAGAAACCACAGGAGGAAAGAGAGCTCTTGTGCCATACGACAACGGAACCAATGACCTAGAGAGGTGGTGGGCTCTCCGACACTGGAGACCTTCAAGAGGCAGCTGGACAGCCATCTGTCGGGAATGCTTTGATTTGGATTCCTGCATTGAGCAGGGGGTTGGACTCGATGGCCTTGAAGGCCCCTTCCAACTCTACTATTCTATGATTTTATGCTCAGGTCCTGCTTTCCATTGAGACATCAAGTTGGCCGCTGTGAGAACAGGATGCTGGACTAGATAGGCCACTGGCCTGATCCAGCAGGACTGATCTTATGGTAGAGGCAGAGGCACAAGGAAGCAGAGCAACATATGTTTTATGTTTATACAATAGGCTAGTTTCTACACACACTCATGGTCAGAGATAATGGGAGTTGTTCCAAACATCTGGAGGGCACCAGGTTGGCAGAGGCTGGAGTAGACCAAAGTGGGAGAAATGGGCCAAGGATCTAACTCGGTAAAAAGCTGCTTCCCATGTTCCTCTCCAAAGCAGCTTACATAATAGAGACTTCCCAGGAGGATCCCCCCGCCTGTGCAGCCTCTGAGACAGGCTCCCGTCTTGGATGAAACTTTTTCAGTTTTAAATCCAGTCAGAAGGGTCTTTTTTGACTGGGGATAATTTCTTCCAGATAAGGAAGAAACGTGAGATTTCCCACACAGCTTTGTTGTGATTGTTGGAGACTGGAATTCGTCAGAATTGTCTGTGAAAGAAGGTCTTCCAGCAGCTCGGACGGAGCGAGGATTTCTAGCTAGCTCAGCTGAATAAGTGACCCTTTTTTTTTCTTTAAAGAAAAACGGACTAACAGGCAAGCATTCTCCTGTCTACGCTTATTACTTTCTTATCTATACAGCTAAAGAGATTTGTCAAAGAACCAGCAATTAAGAAAACCTGGGTGAGTCAAAACTTTCCTTCTCTTTTACTCACGGAACTAAGGGGGAAGAAAATAAAAATAGCCTATCTTTTTTTTATTGCAAAAAGCTGACATGGAAAATAGCATTATAAAGATTACAACGGATGAGGGGTTTCTGACTGGAAGAGAAAAGAAAAATCTTTTTGATTTATAAGACTTTTGTGTAATATATGTCTGGGACTATTCTTTCTGATCTACTTTCTTTTTTGACGAATCTGCTCATTCTTTCTGCTACTAGTTATTTGGACGCTGTGAACTAAAGCTGTTTTTGCACTTCTGGGCATATAAGAGATAAGGGCTGTCTAGAGTGTGATGCCAGTTGGTTTGAAAGATTAACTCCTTTGTAACTGGATAAAGAAATAAACTGCTCTTTGCTTGGGACATTGAAAATTGAAGGAGTTTTGTTCCTTTGGCTTTAAGAATGACAATTAAGAAGATCATGGATGTACAAGAAGGGACTTTATCTTTAGACATGTTTCAGAAAATAATGAATGGGATTAAGTCAATAAAACAAGAACTGAGAAATAATAGTCAAGCGTTGAGAATTGAATTTGACGAAATGAGACAGGAGCTGAAAGAAATTCAGGATTCTATGAGAAAGGAGAATAAAGATAGATCTGGAAAACCAAAAAAGGATGAAAGAGAAATTAAAGGCAAGGTTCAGACTATGGAGATTGGATTAAATATGGACATGGAAAAAGATTTGGATTTCCTGGCTGTGATGGATCCTGGAGACAAATATTACGGTTTGGAACTCAGCGCTGTCCCTGAAGGAATTGAAGAGATTGGAGATAAAGATATTATCGGTTCAAAAAAATTCCTGGACTGGAAGGATTTGATGGAACTTGAAATGGAGAAAGTTAACAGAATTAATCCCTGTTTTGTGTCAATGGAAAAATCTTCAAGAGATGTGCTAGTGTATCATGTAAAAAAGAGGAACAGAGATGCGGCTTTGCAACAATACTTCAGTGATACGTTCGGAATTGATGGCAAGAAAATATCTGTGATAAAGGAAATTCCTATCAGACTCTTATTATATGACTATGACAGCAAGATTATTGGGTGCGTAAAGATGGAAGATGGAAGATGGAACCAATACGGATAATGGAAGAAGAGCGATTTGAAATTACTGGACTTAGTAGACTTGATGAGTTGGATTAATTGACATGTTTATCTAGAAAAAAAATTGATGGACATATATCTCAAGGATTGGAAACTTCTCTTTGACTTTTTGTGGAAGAATAAAATGATATGATGTTAATGAGATTTGAAATCAATTAAGATAACCGCTGGAGGAAGGTGATTTTATAATCTATTAAGAGACAGGCTTGTTATATATTATAGATTTATAGCTGAACTACGACAAATCAGAAGTCAATATTTTTATATATTTTTTCTTTTTTTATTGTATTAGTTATTGATTTGTGTTTTTTCTTTTTGTATTGTTTTGGTTTTGAAAATTTGAATAAAAATTAATTGGAAAAAAAAAAGCAGCTTACATAATATAAAAAATACTCCCAAGTCCAAAAATCAATACAAAACACTGAACTGCAAAAAATGCCAGCACAGAGACATCCAGGCAGACAGCAGTTTAAAAATCAGCAATTTGGAGGCTCAAATAATTCTACAAGCAGACAGGTACTGGCAGGGAAGATTCCCTGAAATATGGCATGTCCTCAAGTGCTCATGAAACCAGTAATGATTTGAAACGAATGCTGATGAACGTTAAAGAGGAAAGCACAAAAGCAGGACTACAGCTGAACGTCAAAAAGACAAGTAATGACGACAGAAGATTTATGTAACTTTAAAGTTGACAACAAGGACGTTGAACTTGTCAAGGATTATCAATACCTCGGCACAGTCATTAACCAAAATGGAGACAATAGTCAAGAAATCAGAAGAAGGCTAGGACTGGGGAGACCAGCTATGAGAGAACTAGAAAAGGTTCTCAAATGCAAAGAAGTATCACTGAACACCAAAGTCAGGATCATTCAGACCATGGTATTCCCGACCTCTACGTATGGATGTGAAAGTTGGACAGTGAAAAAAGCGGTTAAGAGAAAAATCAACGCATTTGAAATGTGGTGTTGGAGGATACCATGGACTGCGAAAAAGACAAATAATTGGGTGTTAGAACAAATTAAACCAGAACTGTCACTAGAAGCTAAAATGATGAAACTGAGGTTAGCATACTTTGGACCAGGGCTGTGGAGTCGGAGTTGTGGAGTCGGAGTCGGGAGCAATTTTGGGAGGAGTCAGAGTCAGTAGAAATGTACCGACTCCGACTTCCAAATAAATTTTGATTGACAAGAAGCAATTTTGGGTGGAGTCGGAGTCGGACAGTAGAAAAATAGAGGAGTCGGAGTCGGAGTTGAAGGTTTGGTGTACTGACTCCACAGGCCTGCTTTGGACACATCATGAGAAGATATGATTCACTAGAAAAGACCATAATGCTGGGAAAAACAGAAGGGAGTTGAAAAAGAGGAAGACCAAACAAGAGATGGATTGATTCCATAAAGCAAGCCACACACTGAACTTACAAGATCTGAACAGGGTGGTTCATGGCAGATGCTCTTGGAGGTCACTGATTCATAGGGTCGCCATGAGTTGTAATCGACTTGAAGGCATATAACAAGTACTCATATCTTTCCCTGCAGAGCTCAGCCACAGGGGAGTACTGAACAGACTGACCAAACACAGAGCACAATCTTCTGGGCCTACTGGCCAGTGCTTCGTGCTTAAAATTGGGGTAGACAGAAGGTCCCTGGATGACTTGCAGTAAGTACATCAAGAGACAAACATTTGCCAATTGTTTAAATCTGGTGTGGGGAACCTTTGGCCCTCCAGATGCTGCTAACCGATAACTCCCATCAGCCCCAGCAGGGCCACCAGCCAGGGGATGATAGGAGCTATAGTTCAACAACATCTGGAAGGCCAAAGGGTGCCCCACCCCTGGTGTAACTAATAGCAAACACCCACCAAAAAGGGCGCCCCTTGCCCAAATCCACCATCTCAGACCCCACGAATGGCAGGTGAGGCCTTGTTGGTGGTACCACCATCAGGGGCTGCCTGGCTGGCACTGACCTGTGACAGGGCCTCTTCAGTGGTGGCTCACCATTTGTGGAATGCCCTCCCTCAATGAAGTGCGTCTCTCTCCAACATTAATGACTTTTAGGAGGAATTTGAAGACATTCCTGTGTACCTCGGCATTTGAGAGCTGAAGGAGAGTGTTCCTGGCAACCTGGAGATCATTGGACGGAAGGATGTTTTTACCTGCAATTGTTTTTTAGAATGTTTTAAAACTGTGACTGTTTTTAGAATGCTTTTGTTGTTGTTGTTAAATTGCTTTGCTTGTCGCCCTGGACTCCTTCAGGATGAAGGGAGGGATATAAATTGAATAAACAATAAATTAGGGCATTGGGGCAACTGAAATGCTGATTTGTATGTTTTATATGCATGTTCCACCCCCTTGCCTCCATTTGGCACCTGGCTTCCATGGGTAGACCCCACAGGCCTGATATCTGCCTGCGCCTGGCTCTCGAGCAGGGGTTCCTTGGCCATTGGCCCTGCAGATGCCACTGGACTCAGAGATGAACAGGACTGATGGAAGCTGGAATCCAGCAACATCTGGAGAGCCACAGGTTCTTCATCTCTGCTCCAGAATATATTTCTGAATCTGCTGCAAGATCGTTCCTCAAGCAACGGAGCTGATATGGAAAAGGAGAGTCCTTAAATGGAAGGACACGTTTCAAAACTGCTGCTTTAGCCATACCATGCAGCTTGGCCTCTTGGACAGCAATGTGGAATGTCCAGATGTTGGACCCCAACTCTCATCAGCCCCAGCCAGCCTAGCCAGCAGCCAGGAATAATAGGAGACAGTGTCCAGGAACATCTGGAAGGCCACAAGTTCCCTTTCCCTGCTCCAGATCAGCTTTCTGTAACTTGGTGCCCTCCAGGTGTTTTGAACTAAAAGTCCCAGCCAGCTATGGTGTTTTGAACTAAAACTCCCAGCCAGCTATGGAGTTGTATTCGAAAACATCCAGAGAGCACCAGATCAGGCCTTCCTCGTGTGATTTCCCACTCAGCCCTCATCAACCTCATTGTGCTCCATCCTTCCTGCAATATGGGCACTGAGAACAGAGCAAAAAGTCCAAGTGTGGCCTTGCTAGGTAGTGCCAGATACAGCAGCCGTTTATTCATGAATTCCCTCTGGTCTTGGCAACAATTCCACATGGTTTGGAATTCCACCTCTAAATGCAACCCTGGCCACTTCAGACAGACTCATCCGTATGTCCAACCTGTTGTTCACTGTCTATTCTACTGACCAGGATTTTTACACTGCTTAGGTACTGTAAACCGCCCAGAGAGCTTTGGCTATGGGGCGGTGTATAAATACAATAAATAAACAAACAAATAAATAAACAATCGTCAAAACCTCTAAGCGCTTTATGTAAAACCAATCTCTCTCCAAAGCACTTCTGCCTAGCTGGCTACCTCTGCCCCACCCCCAAAGAAAATCTTATCCTCATGCAGCAGCAGCAGCAGCTATATCCAACCCTTCCTCTCAAAAGAGTCCAGGGTGGAAAACACAGAATAGTAGAGTTGGAAGGGGCCTACAAGGCCATCAAGTCCAACCCCCTGCTCAATGTAGGAATCCAAATCAAAGCATTCCCAACAGATGGCTGTCTAGCTGTCTCTTGAAGGCCTCCAGAGTCAGAGTTACTTCTCTAGGTAATTGGTTCCATTGTCGTACCGCTCTGTTAGGAAGTTTTTCCTGCTGTTCAGTCGAAATCTGGGTTCTTGCAACTTGAGCCCATTATTCCGTGTCCTGCACTCTGGGACGATCAAGAAGAGATCCCGGCCCTCCTCTGTGTGGCAACATTTCATGTACTTGAAGAGTGCTATCACATCTCCCCTCTGCAAACAATTATGCATTTGTTCTGTTGCCATCTGCCTAACTCTCCCATTCACTGGGCTTTCATTGTCTGCCACCCTTGAAGCTCACACCCTATAATTCCTAAAAGGTGGGGAAGTGGTCTCCATGTAAAGCAAAATGTACTCTGCATGTGCTCTGAGGCACTTTTTACTTGGAAGAAGAAGAAGAAAGATCCTGGGCTCAAGGAAACCCCTGAAGATTATGAGAATTGATCGCAATCCATTTCCAAAACATCTGACTGGCAAGTCATATTAGGGAAAATGAGGGGTTAGGAAGAGAACTATTAAGGCCACTTGCAAATCCATTTCATCAGTAGCCATTTCATCTGCCTCTCACAAAGAGAAACCACAAGGGAATCATCAACTCGCTTAGTGGATGACTCCAATATCTCTTTAGTCAAAGTGCTTTCGAGCCATTTGGGTGGCGAGGGAGAGGGATGCTCTTTATTACCCTGAAATCTTCACCGAGTCCAGTGCACAGCCTGCCCTCCCCCAGGTTATATTTTTTTTCCTGGTTTTCCCACAGCTGGGCCCAAATCACATTACGCATTTTGCCAGCTCACACCAGGTAACGCTGAATACCCCATGAACAAATAAAAAGATACACACTCCGGCTGTCTCCAAAATTTACCAGCAAGGGTCCCCTTTTTCTGGTACCTACCCCCACCATACCCGCCCAGTAAATCAATGCCCCTATTTAGTCTTTTGGGAAGGTTTTTGTTTGTTTGAAAATTACTAAAGTGCCTAACTGCCTATCCAAACAATAAACCTGTATGCAAGTTGTAGTTATTCTGTAATATAGTGCAAACAAATCCATTATGACCTCGAACAATTTTGAAGGTAAGACACCCTCTCTCTCTCTCTCTCTCTCTCTCTCACACACACACACACACACACACACACACACACACACACGCAGATGACTTTGTTACAGGCAGCTTATTATGCCTGCTTCATGAGTGAATGCCAAATTTTTAATCACTGGGTTATTTTTATTTTAACCTCCTTCCATTTCATCATCTTGTTTTCATTTTGTGTTTTGACATTTTTGCAAACCACCTAGAAGCTACTGCAAAAAAGCAAGGGTGGAGGGTTATAAATACCTAACACACGCATACACAGCATGTCCACGGCTGGGGTGGGTGGGCAGTTTGCCTCTGAATACCAGATGCTGGTAGGCCCTGGAGGGAAGAGTGCTCTTGCACTCGGGTCCTTCTTGAGGGCTTCCTACAAGCATCCAGCTGGCCGTGGTGAGGACAGGATGCTGGATTAGACAGGCCACTGGTCTGATCCAGTAGCCAGGCTCTACTTATGTTCTTATACAGTGGATGGTAAGAGCCTTCAGTAACGTCCAGGATATCATTGTGTGCTGCAGCAAAAACAAGAGACTCTCAGGGCACAACATTTATTAGTCTTGTAAGGTCCCGCAAGCCTCTGTGCTGAGGGAGAGGAGCGAGCTATTGTTAAAGCCTTTGCAATGAATAAAGACCTATTCAAAAGCATTCCTCTAACTCACCTGCTATGGAAATGCCCAGTAATCAATCCCTTCTGGAAGGAAGTACAGGCTAGAATTAACTTGGTTCTGGACAAATCCCTTTTAATAGGAGACACCAACCCAATAATCGGCTACATCCCCACCAGGTGGGAGCTATCAAAAGGACAAGAAGGATGGTATCACTGAGCGACACGGACAACAAAACAAGTTGCCCTTCAATGTGGGAAAGCTCAGACCACACCAAGCACAGAAAACTGGATAGAAGACCTCTGCAACTTGCAGCCCATGAGGAAATTATGCTGTATCAACCACATAAAAAGTCAAACATCCAAGAGATTTGGAGTGCGTTTTTGGAACTCTTCATCAAGTAAAACCTACAACTAGAAGAAGTGGGAGGCACAAAACCGTCCAGAAGCAGATCCTTCTCCAAATCAAGAGTTGCTAATCTGGGATCCCAGCAAAGCCTTAACATTCATATATTGTAACCCTTATCTGAGCTTACGGATCTGAACATTGCATAACACATTAAACAACCAATCATGAGAAATGGAAAATGTATGTAAAGAAACAGAAAAGGACGTGAGGGCAAAGGGAGATGGGAAGGGATGGGGGGGGAAGAAACAAAGGATCGTATCGTTTTATGGTAATAATGTTAAAACCCTAATAAACTATGCATTTAAAAAAAGCATTCCTCTTCCAAGAAATGTTTGGCAAGGTACAACAGCAAACATTGTGCTATTGTATTGTGGGGAAAGGCCATAGTCTGGTGGCAGAACATCTGCTTTGGATGCCGAAGGTCCCAGGTTCAATTTCCTGCAACTCCAGGTAGGATTATTTATTTATTTATTAAATTTATATCCCACCCTTCCTCCTGGTGAGAGCCAGTGTGGTGTAGCGGTTAAGGTGCTGGCAACTGGATTGGTTGGGGCCACTGATTACAACTGCCCTATCTCTATGATAAACTGCTGTGTTTTGAAGGCCTTCTGAATGCTTACAATTAGGGGAAGATTAACAGAAGAGTGAGAGCTAGTGTGGCACAGTGGTTAGAGTGCTAGACTATGACCTGGGAGACCAGGGTTCAAATCCCCGCACAGCCACGAAGCTCACTGGGTGACCTTGGGCCAGTCACTGACTCTCAGCCTCAGAGGGAGGCAATGGTAAACCACCTCTGAATACCGCTTACTGTGAAAACCCTATTTGTAGGGTCGCCATAAGTCGGGATCGACTTAAGGCAGCCCATTTCCATTTTTGCTCCCTCTAGGAGCCCTTTTAATATATTAAAATGAAACTTCTTATTTATTAAAGTAAATAAATAATTGGGAATGCCCCCTGTCTGAAACCCTGGAGAGCTGCTGCCAGTTAGTGTAGGCAATACTGAGCTAGATGGACCAATGGTCTGACCCAGGATAAGAAAGCTTCCTATGTTCCCATTTACTTAAACGCAAGGTTTGGCCCTTTTAATGTGTCTGAATTTGCCACACAAAGCAAATGTCCCAAGGCTAGCAGCTTTAAAAAAAGGTAAAGGTGTCCCCGCACTTGTAGTGCGGCGTTTACTAGGCAGACCGTTTATATGGGGTGGGATTGCCAGTTCCTTCCCCAGCCTTTCTTTACCCCCCAGCATATGCCGGGTACTCATTTTACTGACCACAGATGGATGGAAGGCTGAGTGGACCTCGACCCCTTTTTACCGGACATCTGACTTCCTCCTTTCATTGGAATCGAACTCTGGCCGTGAGCAGAGCTTTGGCTGCGTTACCGCCGCTTACCACTCTGCGCCACGGATATGCTTTAGGTCTGGCATATTTTAGGAAGCTGCCTTTTCAAACCCTCAGCCAAACTAGCTCAGGATTGTCCATAATTCAAAGTGCTGGTTTTGACCTATAAAGCCTTACACGGCATGGGACCGCAATACCTGGTGGAGCGCCTCTCCCAATATGAAACTACCCGTACACTGCGCTCAACATCTAAGGCCCTCCTCCGAGTACCATCCCATCGAGAAGCTCGGAGGGTGGTGACTAGAAATAGGGCCTTTTCGGTTGTGGCTCCTGAACTATGGAATGGTCTCGTCGATGAGGTGCACCTGGCGCCGACGCTGCTAACTTTTCGGCGCCAGGTGAAAACCTTTTTATATTCCCAGGCATTTTAATGCGTATTATTATATGTATTGTTGTATTTTGCTACTGTTTGATTATTTTTGTTTACCTTTGTTGGTTTGATTCTATTGTTTTATTGTATTTATATATTCCTGATTGCTTTATTTTATGTACACCGCCCAGAGAGCCCTTGGGCTTAGGGCGGTATATAAATTAAATTCAATAAATTAAATAAATTAAATAAATAATGGCTGTCCAGTGTTTCATCCAAGACTCTTCCTCAGCCCTTCCTGGAGATGCTGAGGATTGCAAGTGGGACTTTCTGCATGCAATGCAGATGCTCTACAAGTGAGTCACAGACCTTCCCCTAGAATGCAATTATTATTCCTCCGTCAGGGCAATAGGAATGCTGCAGTTCCCTAGAAGAATAGCCACAGAGTGTCATAAGGAACGGAATTGTGCTTCCTGGAAATCGTGACTTTTGCTTGTTTTAAAAAGCAAGTTTCTAGCCTTTATGGTTCCAAAACTATATTTTATTTTGCTTATGAATCACTTCCCATGAAAACATCCCCAAGCAATTTAACAAGGAGAATAACAAAATGCGCTTGAAGACTCATGAGGCTGCACCTGCTGAAATCGCAGAAGCTGGAGAAGTTGCTGAATGGGATTTCAATCGGTCAAAGGATGTTTCTGCAGCTCCCTTCTCCACCCACTCAACTACCCCAGCCCCAGGCCAGCAGAAGAACCGTGGAGAGTTATGCACAAACAGCAACATTATGAGCCTTTGCACAAGTTAGACAAGACACACAGCTCTTTTCCCAGGTTTGCAGTTGCTTGAGCAGAACATTGCAATTTAGGCCTGTTCACTGGCCACTGCAGTTGAAGAATTCCAACACTCAGGCGTCTGAGATATTGTTCTCCTGGATGTGAAACGTGATGCAAATGAAGTCCATTGCCACACATTTCAACTGCAGACACAAGATTTTGTTAATAACAAACTTGGCTGTGCTGGCAATATTTTATATCAGGTTGTTATGCCTCTGTTGTGCCATTTTATTATCTTTGACTGCTGTGAAGCCTTTGAGTGTAATAAAAATGAACTGGCCAACACTTAGCTCGCATACATTTATTCGACTCCAGAGTTCATCCTGGCTGCAGATAAAACTGCTCCTTTTTAAAATCATTTTTGTTCCCTCCTAGCAGGAAAATATAGCAAAGGTGTATAGGCAATTCACTCTTGGACCAACAACGGAAAGGTTTTTTTACTGCTTCCTCTTCCTATCAGTATGCATGGCAGAAAACCTTCTGCTTTATTTTTTCCACTGAAAATTTCATAAAGTTATTGAGTAGCAACAAATAGATACCAAGTGCAAATATAGTATTAGACAGTTGCAATGGGTGGTATGCAAGGAAACATTTGCGCTCCAGAAGGTTGGGGGGGGGACTCAGAACAGGTTCAGGGAAGCCGAGGGGGCGGACAGGGAGAGGAGAGGAAGGAGAATCTCCTTTCCGCAGCCAAGAGTCCTGCTAGCGGATCTTTTCCATTGAATCCAACCCAATGTTAGACAGCTTCAAAGCTGTGTTTACTAAATACAACAAAAATGCTAAGTTGCATCACTCTCTAGACTCATCAGAAAATTTTTATACCTCTTTTTTTTAAAATAAACACCACAATCATATACAATTTAGCCTAATTTGGAATAATTTCCCCCCAGAAACCTTTCCAATTCAAAACCCACAGCTTAATTACTCACAGTAGCTGAGACATGTGGATCGTGTGGGTCAGTGACATAGGTCCTTCTCACACAAATGTTGGCCTACCCCTGAGGCTCTGATGGAACCTTGGAAGGAACCTTTTAATTGGCCCCATCCATGTGGCTTCAAGATCGATTGACTGACTGACTGATTGATTGATTACATTTATCTACCTCCCCATAGCCAAAGCTCTCTGGGCGGTTCCCAGCAATTAAAAGCAATAAAAACAAATATACAAATTTTAAAACACAAAAACAATTTAAAAACACAATTAAAAAATGTAAAAACAATTTAAAAACACATGCTAACACATCCTTACTGGAGCAGCATCGGGCCACATCACAAGCAATTCATGCTTACAGTGCTGCTGAGAAAGCAGCTTTGAATCTGACAAGTCACCGGTAGCCATAGGTAACCGAGAATTCCATGCAGGCAAGCGAGTGGGCTGGTGGAAGAGGGGCAGATCTCTCCACCGTTCCCCTGCCACTCCATTGAAGCTGCCCTGTACAGAGACATACTGTCTACACTGACTGGCAGCAGCTCTTCAAGTTTTCAGACAGGAGACATTCCCACACCTATTTGGAGATGTCAGGGATCGAACCGGGGATTTTCTGCATGCAAAGGAGGAATAGATCATCTGCCAAGAGCGAGCTTCCCTTCTCTTGCAGCCAGCAGGCAGATGCAGGCTGTTAGCTTCTTCACATACTGGTAAAAAAAAAAAAAGGAGACTAGTAACTTTTGTGGTCTTTTTTTACAAGCTCATGTCACAGAATCATAGAATAGAGTTGAAAGGTGCTTATAAGACTATCAAGTTCAACCCCCTGCTGAATGCAGGATATTCCCAATCTAAAGTGGGGGGGGAAACAGGCCCAGTATCCTCTCTGCTATTGGGACTAAACCAATTTCAAACCAAGGGTTGTATCCTACTAATTTCTATGCAGAGCACACCCACTAAAATTAATGACCCCAAGTAAATCATGTCCATTAATTTCAATGGGTCTACTCCAAGGATGGAGACAATCCCAAGGGCTGAAAAAAGCCCGATTTAAGTAAAACAAAGGGGATTATATTTTGTGTGTATAAAATCTCTTGAATCCCGATTTGCCGGGTATACACAACCCCACCAGCTTGCCACAGACTGCAGGGCCGTGGCATGCCTAGATGATCATACAAAGAGCCCCCTCTCTCTGCATGCAGCATGGATATATTTTAGCTGCTGGTGCAGAAGATGCTTTTTGACCTTTTGTTCTGGCTAAAGCTTAAGACAAGGTTAAGTGTGTGTTTGTTAATTAAAGGCTCTTTAGCTGCACACACATAGTCATTTGTCCACCTATTAGCTTTTGGCCTGACAGCTTAGCAAGAAACAAATAAAATCAGGGAGGAGATGAGAAAGTAATTATGTAAAGAATTTCTCATTAAAGGAGCTGTGGGAAAGTTCAGCTCCTCAGACCTATCAATGCTGCCCGGCTTAAAAAGTTCTGAACAACAGCAAGTGGACACAGAGTGGGGGAAAACGCCATCTGTTTGGATCTTCTGAAGGACGACGAGAACAGAGTTCTTTCCTGGAACTGCAACGCAGAACAGAAAGTTCAACGTCAATTCTAAAAGTTAAAAAAAAAAATCTTCAGGGGGAAAAAATTGCTGATTTTGCTTGAAAATGTTGCTGGGATTTTCTACACTGCCTTATAGATACCTGTTTTCAGAAGCAGTGCTTAGTACTAAAAAGCCTAACAACACAGGACTATGTCACAAATTTACATAAACTTTGCATATATCTATGAACATTACCAGTAGTATCTTTAAACAAAGAGTGTCTGATGAAGCAGAACAAACTGACATAACTGCCCTCATATCCTCAGGAACAGTGAAATGGCTAGCCAGTGTATAACGTGAGCGCCAATATGCAAAATACCTGTCATTCCCCATGACAATGGAATTATTTATTTGATTTATATCCCCGCCCTTCCTCCCAGTAGGAGCTCAGGGCGGCAATAAAATGAGATACAGAAGCTCATTTGGGCCAACTTTCAAAAGCGTGGGGGATAAACTCTGGCTCTTATTTGCAGGGCTTATTCTTCCCCAACCTTGTGCTTTCCAGATGTTTGTACTACACCTCCCATCATGCCTGATTATTAGTCATGCTGGCTGGGACCAGTTTAGTCCCTGCATTAAAAGTAACCTCAAGACTTGATTACTGCAGAGCACTTCATGTAGGGCTGCTTTTGAAGACAGTTTGAAAATTGCAGCAAGTGCAGAATTGTTGATATATGCCTTCAAGTCGATTACAACTTATGGCGACCCTACATATTAGTGACCTCCAATAGCCTCTGTCATGAACCACCTTGTTCAGATCCTGCAAGTTCAGGTCTGTGCTTCCCTTATGGAATCAATCCATCTCTTGTTTGGCCTTCCTCTTTTTCTACTCCCTTCTGTTTTTCCCAGCATTATTGTCTTTTCTAGTGGATCATGTCTTCTCATGATGTGTCCAAAGTATGATCACCTCAGTTTCATTATTTTAGCTTCTAGTGATAGTTCTGGTTTAGTTTGTTCTAACACCCAATTATTTGTCTTCTTCACAGTCCATCATATGCACAATGCTCTCCTCCAACACCACATTTCAAATGAGTTGATTTTTCTCTTATCCGCTTTTTTCACTGTCCAACTTTCACATCCATACGTAGAGGTCGAGAATACCATGGTCTGAATTATCCTGACTTTAGTATTCAGTGATACATCTTTGCATTTGAGGACCTTTTCTACTTCTCTCATAGCTGCCCTCCCCAGTCCTAGCCTTCTTCTAATTTCTTGATTATTGTCTCCATTTTGGTTAATGACTGTGCCAAGGTATTAATAATCCTTGACAAGTTCAATATCCTCGTTGTCAACTTCAAAGTTACATAAATCATCTGTTGTCATAGCCTTCTTAACATTCAGTTATAGTCCTGCTTTTCTGCTTTCCTCTTTAACTTTCATCAGCGTTCACTTCAGATCATGCCTGGTTTCTGCTAGTTGTATAGTGGTATATAAATGCTTTCAAAAATAAATATATCTCCCAACATGACTCTACATGGACCCTTTGCTCTTCTGTGGAAGCCTTCCTCCAAGCACCCCCTCTGCGTGAGGTTCAGGGGGTGAAGACGAGAGAGAAGCTTTCAGTTGTGGCTCCCTGCCTGTGAAATGTTCTCCCAAGTGAGGTCCACCTGGTGCCACCGTTAACATCCTTTTAAGAGACAGCATTTTTTTTTCCTAAAAAAACTTCCCTTTCCCAAGCATTTGACACTTTTGCTGGATGATATATTTTTCTGCCAAAGGACTGTCGTTGCTATTGTGGTTTGGCTGCTGTATTACTGGATGTGTTTATTTATTTATTACATTTATATACCGCCCCATATCTGAAGCTCTCTGGGCGGTTTACAGCAATTAAAAACAAATATACAAATTTTAAAACCCAAAAAAATTTAAAAACACAATTAAAAAAATTTAAAAACACTGATTTTTGTGTGGCTTCTATGGTAACATATTGTTCTCTTCCTCCCTCCCCCAATTTTATGTTATGCTTTTATGTTATGATAGAAGTGCATAAAATTATGTACGGCATGGAGAAAGCGGCACAGAGACGTTTTTCTTCCTCTCTCATCATAACACTAGAACTTGTAGACATCCATTGAAGCTGAATGTTGGAAGACTCCGGATACACAAAAGAAAGCGCTTCTTCACACAGAGCGCACAGTTAAACCGTAGGATTCGCTCCCACAAGAGGCAGTGACGGGCACCAACTTGGATGGCTTAAAAAAACGGATCAGACAAAATCATGGAGGAAAAGGCCATCAAAGGCTACTAGCCATGATGGCTTCACTCTCCCTCCGCAGTCAGAGGAAATATGCTACTCAATGCCACTTGCCGGAAACCACTGGAGAAATGAGTTGCTCTTGCTCTCTGGTCCTGCTTGGAGGCTTCCAATGGGCCACTGTGAGAACAGGATGCTGGGCTAGATGGGCCACTGGCCTGATCCAGCCGGCCCTTCTTATGTTTGGTAAGTCACTTACACGCAACTAATAGAGTCAATAAAACAACTATCAGTGACTATATCCTAACTGTTAGCTTCCACTGGTGAATCATCCACTAACCGCTCTAGAGTATTACAAGGGGCGGGTCATGTGTCCTACTTTACAGGGGACAGTCCTCTTTTTAAAGGGCTGTCCAATATAAAGAACCCTCAGAAGGGACAGCGGCAGAGGCCATGATGCTGTCCATCGGCAGTGAGCACTGGGACGCAGCAATTCCTATGTTGCTATCTAAACAAGCGTCTCCCTCAATATCAACTAGTAGCATAGTGGCAAATTCAGAAGTGCAGGGTCCCTTTCGCGATAGTCACAACCACAGACACCCTTTTTTCCTCCTGGGTTGAGAATGAGATCCTTGCTAATGCCTTCTCCCACAACAACAGACATCTCTAGGAGCCAATCAGCACAAGGGGGGTGTTAGCTATTGAAAAGAGTCTTCTCAATGGCTGACTCACCTCCTTTCACTCTGATCAGCTCCAATCAGCAGGAATGGACAAGGAAGCATATTAGAAGACTCTTCTCAGTGAGTAACACACTCCCTTTTCATGCTGATAGAATGCTGGAGACATAGGGACCCTGCTCCCAAAAAAGTAGGGGGACTAAGACCACCTGAGACCCTGGACGACTACACCCCCAAAATCAACCATTTGGGGAAGGGGCCATAGCTCAGCAGCAGAGCATCTGCCTTGCATGCAGAAGGTCCATCCCTGGCAGCATCTCTAGGTAGGGCAGGAAATGCCCTCTGCCTGAAACTCTGGAGAGCTGCTGCCAGTCAGTGTAGACAATACTGAGCTAGATGGACCAAGGGCCTAACTCAGTTTAAGGCAGCTTCCTCTCTTCCAAACTGAGCAGACACTCAGAACACAGTCTTATTCTCTACTTTGTGAAGACACATTGCTATGCAAATTATAGATATACTTATAGATATATACTTGCATCTATACATATGAAGTCACAAATTTTATGCAAAGCTGTGTCCTTTTTTTGTGATGCATAGGGGGGCTAACAAAGCAGTGGTTAAACACTGTTGTCCTCCCTTCCTAGGCAGTAGTCTAGGGGCAAATTCAGAAGTGCAGGATCCCTCCATGATAGTCACGCCACGCCCCCTTCTACGTTTATACAACCTTCTAAGATTATACAATAAAATCAGCTTTGAAGTCTCTTACTTTGTTTAGAGTTCTGTTGAATGATGAATGCAGGGTGAGGGTATGCATTTTCAAGGCTCAGCAAGAAGAATGAAGTGATAGCAGCTGAGAAGAGGCTTCTGGAAGTTAGCACAGTCCCCTTTCAGGCCGATTGGTTCATAGGATGCCGGAGACATAGAGACTCTCCTGGGACCCTGCTTAAAAAATGGAAGGGCTCTACGCCCTTCCACGGCCCCAGACGACTGCACCCATGCAGGACATGGACAGCAAAAGCCATTCGTCTAAAAGTGTGAGAACCCCAGAAGTTGTTTCTGGTCAGGCTAACGAACTGTTCGTTAGTGATGCTGAACCAGACAGGAAACTGTGCTTCATTTCAAAACCAAGACAAAAGGAAACTAAAGTAGATACAGTGGCCGGGGGGGGGGGGGGAGAACACAACAAAGCAATGCCACACTCTTAAGTTATATACATCCGGTGGATTTCAGCATACCAAATTTCAACTTTTTAAACATATATTTAAATAGTTATATTCGTCCTTAGCGTTAAAAAGACACAACCGTGAAATCACACAAAAATGCTATGTTTTTAATGGTTTTGACTGTATTTTTTTCTTTGTTGTAAAACCGCTTTGATGTTTTTTTAAAAAATGAAATAACGGTACCCAAACGTATTTATAAGCAAATAAATATAATGGCAATAATACAATGCATTTTTCTAAAAATAGAGATATAAAAATAATTTAATATACCAATTTACCTAATTATCAGTGCCATGGCTATTTAATAATGTTACAAATCTCAGAATAAGACTAAATATCAGGAACACCAATAACCACCTTCCAAATCTGCCTGCTGTTAAACTGCAATCTTATTTTCTTAAACACTCCTTAGCATTTCAACTTTCTAGCTAGTGGGGTAAAGACTTCTCTTTTATCTGCCTTTTTTCGGTTACAGACAGTGTCCAAAATGTGTCAAATGTTTTGGCATTTATCACCAATATCTAAGATTTGAAGAGGTCCTGAGAAAATTCTGACATTTCACCTATCAAGAGCCTTCAAATTTCATCCCCCTTTCCACCATCCACAGCGAAGGATATTTAGCCTAAAATCTTAAGAAGGCCCAGCAAAAGTCAATATTCACCATATCTCTGGTGTTTGCTGCAAAATCCATACACCACCCTTACAAGCTAAGTCCAAGCTAACTAAGGCTGCATCTACACCATACATTTAAAGCACATGGCTTCCCTCCCAAAGAATCCTGGGAACTGTAGCGTGTTATGGGTACTAGGAATTGTAGCTCAGTGAGGGGTAAACTATAGTTCCTGGGATTCTTTGGGGAAAATCATAAGCTTTAAACGTATGATGTGGGCACAGCCAGAAAGAGATCTCCAGGCTCAAATGCCCTGCTGCTTGGATACTTGGACAGGCAATGCCATGTAGCCATTTGGAATATTTTTCTAGTTCTTCTCCAGGGACTTGTCTGAAGCCTTGAATTGCACCCAGAAGACGTCAATTGTCAGGTTATTGGGGAAACAGTGGGGGGGGTTTCCAGGTCTAACAAACTGGATAATTAACACATAAAGGGGCAGAGCCATAGCTCAGTGGCAGCATGCTTTGAGTGCAGAAGGTCCCTGGATTGAATCCTAGGCATCTCCGGTTAGGGCTAGGAACATCCCCTTCGTTAGACCACTGAGAGATGCTGCCAATCAGCAAAGCTAGTACTGAACTAGATAGACCAAGAGCCCAAATGCTTCCACTGTTTGTTATTTATTTATTTTAAACATTTAGATACTGCTTACATGTACAGAATGTTCCACATGCTGAACCAAACTGTGGCCTGCAGACCACCAGTGGTCCGTGAGCTTCGTCCAAGCGGCCCACGGTATGTCTGTGAAGAACGCTAGCAACCTGATAGAATTCTATGGAATTCAAACTGTCATGGAATGAAATGCAATACAAGAAATACAAAAAGCAATAAAAACAATCTTTAAAAATCATACCGCATCCGGCACAGCGCATGAAAATATGAGTCAGTGGTCCACCAAGATCCTTAGCAATTTGCAAGAGGTCCACGGGGAAAAAAAGTTTAGGAACCACCGCAATAGAGTTTTGGAATTGCACTGCTTGGATTGCAGCCCCCACATGCCACAGAGCAAAATACTTTTGAAATTTGGGGGGGGGGTGATTTCATAAGGAGTTTGTGATATGGCACAGGGAAGGGACCTGCCGTTCAGAGAAAAGAAGTCAACAATACCATTGGCCATGCCCAAGGCTTTTGGCCAGCTGCCCCAAACCAGGGCCCTCTAGACATTTTGGACTTCAACTCCCATTAGCCCCAGCTAGCAGGTACTGGGAATGCAGATTTAGGCATCTCTAACATAGATTGTTGGATCCCAGGCAGGGTTACAAAACAGCTGCTTTTTTCCCCCTTCTGCCCAGCAAAGAGATTCCAGGCTTTGTAAAAACACTTTTAAAAATGACCCATTTATTCCCCTTTCTGCATGCAGAGAGCCTGCCATGTTAGGGCAGCAATGAACGGGTTGAAACAACAGCACCTATTGTCGTAGGAAAATACCTCGTGTCCCAGACGCATATCTCAAACCAGCTGCAACTTCCATTCAGAACTGGCTGGGCTATAAAAACTGAAGAGCGATTAACGGCATAGATGCTAATTACAGGATGTAAACATTGCCCCAGCATGACATCAAATATTTGCAAGTCAGTGCCTTCTGAAATCCACAACGGAAGCTGCAGATCAGCTGCCCCTCTCAAAATAAAAAAGCTGCTGGTGTTTGGTTTTAAAAAAAAAAAAAGTGTTGCAAGTTGCTCTTTGGATATCCAAAGTGACCTTCTCTCTCCC
Source organism: Rhineura floridana (assembly GCF_030035675.1). NCBI lineage: Eukaryota > Metazoa > Chordata > Lepidosauria > Squamata > Rhineuridae > Rhineura > Rhineura floridana. The sequence continues at coordinate 181,967,892 of NC_084484.1, forward strand.
CACTACTGAATAGTTTTGCTTGCTGTCTGAAAACTACTGGCTTTATTACAGCCTTTAATAGCTTGGGCCCCATCTGCATTATACATTTAAAGCAGCATCATAATGCTTTCAACAGTCATGGTTAACCCCCCCCCCAAAAAAAAATCCTGGGAAGTATAGTTTGTTAAGGGTGCTGAGAGTTAGGCGCTGAGAGTTATTAGGAGACCTCTATTCCCCTCACAGAGCTACAATTCCTAGAGTTCTCCAGGAAGAGGGATTGATTGTTAAACCACTATGAAAACTGTAGCTCTGTGAGGGGAAGAGGGCTCTCCTCACAACTCTCAGCATCCTTAGCAAACTACAGTTCCCAGATTTTTGGGGGGAAGCCATGACAGTTTAAAGTGGTATCATAGCACTTTAAATGTGCATTGCAGATGGAGCCTAAGTTAGTGGAATTTTCAGGCGGGATCTACTCGTCAGGGTGCAGGCGGCTGAAATCAGTGTTCATCTGTTGAATGTTTGCTTATTAATTGCCCTACTTCAGTAAGAGGAAGTTCTCAAGATTTAGAAAAGAGCTCCCATTCTACAAAATCTGCTCAGATGAGAAGAGTAACCTGACAGCACCCAAATCATGCAAAACTGTCCTTTTCCTTTCATAAACTGACAAAAATAAAAGTATGTCGTCTCTACTCCTATGTTACAACGGCTCACACATGTGGAGGGGTGGGTGTGAGAATGGGCCAGTATTAGTTGGGATGGGAGAAAAATGAGATTCAGTTTGGAAAGGCGAACCCAGCTAATGCGTACTTCTCAGACCAATATGCAAAATGAAACACAGCCACCCTTTGAAATTCACACTTTTCTGAATTTTGCAGTGGAGTTTTCCAGCCCAATGTGTACAAAAATGTGTGGAAAAATGGAAATGGACTGCCTTCAAGTCGATCCCGACTTATGGTGACCCTATGAATAGAGTTTTCATGGTAAGCGGTTTTCAGAGGGGGCTTACCATTGCCTTCCTCTGAACTTACAGAAACTATTGGAGGTCGCTGATTCATACAGTCACTTAAGTCGTGATCGACTTGAAGGCAGATAACAACAAAGATTTCCCTACATGCGGTCTTAAACGCTAGAACAGAAAGCACCTTTGAAACATCATAGGAACCTGCCTTACACTAGAGTCTATCTAGCTCAGTATTGTCTACACTGACTGGCAGCGGCTCTCCAGGGTTTCAGGCAGGCAGCCTTTCCCAGCCCTACCTGGGGATGCTGGGGATTGAACCTGGATCCTTCTCCATGGAAGGTGGATGCTCTACCACTGAGCCACGGCCCTTCTCTCAACCGGGAACATTGCGGACATTGGGAAAGGTCCATCTGGCCCTCTTAAGGCCCCATAAAGCTTTAGTAGAAAAACCAACAGAAACTCTCTCCTACCTCAGCTGGTTATTTACACGGGACAAAAGCACCAAGCAGACGCTGCACAGATGCCCACCTTTGAGAGCGTCCACAACAAGGTAGAGAGAGAAAACAAACCCAAGCAAAACATGGTGTACAGCAGGAGCTACAAAACACATGGCACCCTCAGGAAGGGCTGAGCAGTGACCCCTTGCCCCGGGCCTCCCCTTAAAATATTAACGCTCTGAGCAGTGCCATTTCAAATGTCCCACAATGCCGACAGTGTAGCATCACTCGACAGCAGAGTGGCCACTCGCTTGGGTGGCTTTAGAAGAGGATTGGACAAACTCATGCTCAACAGCAATCCCAAGATCCTTCTCGCATGTTTTATTGCTGAGCCAAGTATCCCCCATCTTATAACAGTGCATTTGGTTTCTTTTTCCTGAGTGTAGAACTTTGCATTTATCCCTGTTGAATTTCATTCTGTTGTTTTCAGCCCAATGCTCCAGCCTATCAAGGTCCCTTTGAATTTTCTTTCTGTCTTCCATGGTATTAGCTGTGCCCCCCCCAATTTTAGTTAAAGGTGAGTCAGAGGCAACATTATCCAAGCAAATAAAATTATGCATGGCGTGGGAAAAGTGGACAGAAACGTTTCTCTCCCTCTCTCATAACACTAGAACTTGTGGACATGCCACGAAGCTGAGTGTTGGAAGATTCGGGAGAGACAAAAGAAAGTCCTTCGTCACTCAGCGCAGAGTTAAACTATGGAACTTACTCCCACAAGAGGCAGTGATGGCCACCAACTTGGATGGCTTTGGATTAGACAAATGCATGGAGGAAAAGGCTATTTTTAAAAAATTGTTTTAAATTTTTTAAATTGTGTTTTAAATTGTTTTTAAAAGATGTGTTTTAAATTTGTATATTTGTTTTTAATGTTTTTACTTGCTGTGAACCACCCAGAGAGCTTCGGCTATGGGGCGGTATATATATAAATAAATAAATAATCAATGGCTACTAGCCATGATGGCTTCGGTCTCCCTCCGCAGTCAGAGCCAATATGCTATTGACCCTTCTTTTGGCCTGCCGCAGGGCTCTTCTTATGACAGAAGAAAGGTAGGATACAAGTATGCATTTTATTTTATTTATGAAGAAATTTCTATTCCTCCTATTTCCTATGTCCTTCTCAGGGTAGCTTATAAAACACATTACAACTGCAACATCCTATAAAACAACGCATACAATAAAACGCAACTGTGGCAGAGACCACAGGGAAAACAGCAAAGTACTTAGCAAGACAAAAGAATAAAATGTCTTCACCAATGCTTTTTGCTGCCACCTGCGCTTCATGGGGCAAGTTGTTCCACGCTGTTGGTGCAGCCACTGAAAAGGCCCTTTCCTTCATCACTGTCAACTATGTCCGTCGATGAGGCACAAATGGGCCTTTCCCGATCTTAGGGGACAGGCTGGTTGGTATGGGAGATGATCCATTAGGTCAGGGGTAGCCAACGTGGGGCCCTCCAAATGTTCTTGAACTCCAACTCCCATCAGCCCCAGGCAGCATGGTCAGGGATTATGGGAACTGTAGTCCAGCAACATCTGAAGGGCTACACACTGGCTCCTCCTGCCTTAAGTATTCTGGATTCAAGCACGCAGGAACACAAGAAGCGGCTTCACACCATATCAGAACATTAGAATTCATATGGAATCAGAACAGTATCACACACACTGGCAGGCAGCAGCTCTCCAGGGTTTCAGACCTGGAACCCACTGGAAATAGAACTTGGCCAAACATGCAAAAAAAAAGGAAGCCAGCCAATACACGTTCTAGACCTTGCAGAAGTTGGATGACAAAAAGCTGGTGTTAACAGATGGCTTTTCCTTAGAGAAATTTAATGTTTAAGCGAATGAAAAGCTTTTTTAGGGAGAGTGGAATCCTGCTGGACCGTTGGAACTTCACCTTCTGTTTTGAAGAGCTGAGAGAAAACAGATGCTGATTTCCACCTGCAGCAAAGGGATGAAAGCAAACAACTCTTCGAGTCCTCTGAGTATAAGGCCATCAACAGCTACTATTTCTGGTCTCATTATTTTTCCTTCCTCCCCCCCCCCCCAGCACACAAGATGGTGAATTAAAATCTACTTCAAGCATGACGAGAAACTATTTTCCAACCAATAAATACCTTTAAGGGGGAAAAAGCTATAAGCTTGACCTTATGGGCCCCTTGGAAATTTTTCTGTGAAGTGGATCAATAATTTCCCCAACATTCATTTGTCTGGAAGAGTTTCCCACTTTTGCTATGAAGCTGTGATTTTCAAACTCCTTGCCTCAAAAGAATTCTGACCTCATCAAGGGTGCTTCCAGAGCACGGTCTCTAAGGGTACCCAGAAAATGCTCCTCTGTTGTAATGCTGCATGTGGAATTGCACCTTCCACTCATGAGTAGGAAAAGCCTTTGTGTGGGTGTGGGTGTGTACATTAGGGTTGCCAGGCTCAGGGCCAGAGAATGATTCTATATCTTTAAGAGAAGAGAAAATTCAGCCAAGTGCAGGTTTTCTTGCAGCACTGTAATGGGAAAAACCACAAGGTGGAATTCTCCCTTCCCCCTGCACAACTGTTAAAGATACGGAAGACCTCGTGGTTGCCAGGCCCAGCCTCCAAGACGATCTTTAAAAGTTGTGCAGGGGGAAGGAAGAATTCCACCTTCTGGTTTTTCCCATTACAGTGTTGCAAGAGGTGTGCCTGGCGCCAACACTGTTATCTTTTCGGCTCCAGGTTAAGACTTTTCTCTTCTCCCAGGCATTTTAGCATGTGTTTTTTAATTGTTTTTTTTAAAAAATGTGTTTTTAAATTTGTATATTTGTTTTTAATGTTTTAATTGTTGTAAACCACCCAGAGATCTTTGGCTATGGGGCGGTATACAAATGTAATAAATAAATAAATAAATAAATAAATTTAAGATACGCAGACGATACCATACTCTTAGCAGAAACCAGTAATGATTTGAAATGAATGCTGATAAATAATAATAATACTAATAATAATTTAATTTATATGTCGCCTATCTGGCCGATGGCCACTCTAGGCGACGTACAATTTAGTTGCAATAAATGCATCATAATAAAATACACATAAAATACATATAACAGTAAAACTATGAATAAAGAACAATAACAGTTCAGAGAATAGGCGATTAGTCCTAAAAAATTAACTCTCCCCGGAAGTCCCAAAGGCCTGTCTGAAGAGCCAGGTCTTCAAGGCCTGGCGGAATACATTCAGGGAAGGGGCATGCCGAAGATCAAACGGGAGGGAGTTCCAGAGAGTGGGGGCCGCCACTGAAAATGCCCTCTCCCTAGTCCCCACCAACCTAGCTATTTTAGTTGGTGGGACCGAGAGAAGGCCCTGAGTGGCTGATCTCATCGGGCGGCATAATTGGTGGCGCTGGAGGCGCTCCATCAGGTAAACTGGGCCGAAACCGTGTAGGGATTTAAAGGTTAATACCAACACCTTGAATTGAGCCCGGAAAACAACAGGAAGCCAGTGAAGATCAAACAACACTGGGGTGATATGTTCCCGGCGGCGACAATTTGTGAGTAGTCGAGCCACAGCATTTTGTATCAGTTGTAATTTCCGGACCGTTTTCAAGGGTAACCCCACGTAGAGCGCATTACAGTAGTCTAAACGAGAGGTAACCAGGGCATGTACTACCAGTGGGAGCTGATGAACAGGGAGGTAGGGTTGCAGCCTACGAATGAGGTGTAATTGATACCAAGCTGCCCGGCTCACTGCCGAAATCTGAGCCTCCATGGACAGCTTGGAATCAAGAACAACCCCAAGGCTGCGGACCTGGTCCTTTAGGGGCAGTCTCACCCCGTTGAACATCAGGTCAACATTTCCCAACCTTCCCCTGTCTCCCACAAGCAGCACCTCAGTCTTATCGGGATTTAACTTCAACCTGTTCCTTCCCATCCATCCACTCACGGATTCCAGACACTTGGACATGGTCTCCACAGCCAACTCTGGCAAAGATTTAAATGAGAGATAGAGCTGAGTGTCGTCCGCATATTGGTGACACTGCAGCCCAAATCTCCTAATGATTGCCGCCAGTGGCTTCATATAGATATTAAATAGCATGGGAGAGAGGATAGAGCCCTGTGGCACACCACAATCGAGAGGCAAGGGTCTGAAACCTCCTCCCCCAATGCTACCTGTTGATGCCTATCGGAGAGTGTCGGAAGGCAGAGCTGGGGTCCCAATCCCGGGGAGCTGGATCCCGGAGAGTTGGGAGAAGAGTATTCGGATGGATGGCAGAGGGAAGGGGGAGGAACTTCCCCCCTTTGGAGCGAAGACGAAACAGAGGAACTGCCAGTGATAAGGTCGCTTAGCAACGGGGAGCCTGAGCCCTCCCTGGACATTCTCACGCCTCCCCCTCTTTCAGGCTCAGAGCAAGAGAGGGAAGAGGGAGGGCTGCTCATAGCCAAAAAGCGGGGAGGCAGTTTACCATCAGCCCCTCCCCTATCCCCCATCCTGGAATCGGAAACTTCAGAAGAGGAGGGGGTGATGCTTCCCCCCTCACCGCGCACATGCAGACAGCTCAAAAAACAGGAGAGAAGGGGGGGAAGGCGGGCAGTACCTGAGGGGCAGTTAAGGAGGAGCGAAAGATTGCGCGCCCGTTTGGCCCCTTCTTAAAGAACAGGCGGGAAGAAGTCCCTTGCTCTGTCAACTTTCTCCCAATGCCGCAGGACCTGTATCCCTGTATTGATTCATGAGAAAACGCAGTCTTTGTTTGGACATTACCCTAATAAAACACGAATTAACTACAATCGTTGGTCTGGTTCCTGAGTCACACACTGGGCCTGACAGAGAGAAAGGAATGGAACCACTGCAATACAGTGCCTCCTATTCCCAATCCCTCCAGGCGATGTAGAAGGATACTGTGGTCAACAGTATCAAAAGCCGCTGAGAGATTGAGGAGGACAAGAAAGGTGAATTCTCCCCTATCTAATGCCCTCCTCATATCATCAACCAGAGCAACCAAGGCTGTTTCAGTTCCATGTCCAGTCCTGAAACCCGATTGGTATGGATCTAAATAATCCGTTTCATCCAAGTGTGTCGACAACTGATTAGCCACCACTCGCTCAATGACCTTGCCCAAGAATGGTAAATTCGAAATTGGGCAAAAGTTATTCAAAACCTGGGGATCCAAGGAGGACTTCTTTAAGATGGGCTTTACAATTGCCTCCTTGAGGGCTAATGGCATTACACCCTCCTTCAAGGATGCATTGACCACCGCCTTGATCCCCTCGCCCAGTTTCTCTTTGCAGCTCACGAGGAGCCACGATGGACAAGGATCATTTAGACAGGTGGTAGGCTTCACAGTCGAGAGCACCTTGTCCACATTCTCAGAAGGAAGAGGCCGAAACCGATCCCATTTGACTGGCTTGCAACTGGCCAACTCTGATTCATTCACTGCATCCACGGCGTACGGGATCGAGCTCCGTAAATGTTCGATTTTGTCAGCAAAGTTAAAGAGGAAAGCACAAAAGCAGGACTACAGCTGAACGTCAAAAAGACTAAAGTAATGACAACAGAAGATTGATGTCACTTTAAAGTTGACAATGAGGACATTGAACTTGTCAAGGATTATCAATATCTCGGCACAGTCATTAACCAAAATGGAGACAATAGTCAAGAAATCAGAAGAAGGCTAGGACGGGGTGGGGAAGCTATTAGAGAACTAGAAAAGGTCCTCCAATGCAAAGATGTATCACTGAACACTAAAGTCAGGATCATTCAGACCATGGTATTTCCCCATCTCTATGTAAGGATGTGAAAGTTGGACAGCGAGAAAAGTGGATAAGAGAAAAATCAACTCATTTGAAATGTGGTGTTGGAGGAGAGCTTTGCGCATACCATGGACTGCGAAAAAGACAAATAATTGGGTGTTAGAACAAATTAAACCAGAACTATCATTAGAAGCTAAAATGATGAAACTAAGATTATCATACTTATTGAGAAGACATGATTCACTAGAACAGACAATAATGCTGGGAAAAACAGAAGGGAATAGAAAAAGGGGAAGGCCAAACAAGAGATGGATTGATTCCATAAAGGAAGGCACAGACCTGAACTTACAAGATCTGAACAGGGTGGTTCATGGCGGATGCTCTTGGAGGTCACTGAATCATAGGGTCGCCATAAGTCGTAACTGACTTGAAGGCATGTAACAACAACAAAACTGCTTGGAAGATCTTGGGCTTCTAGTGAAAGAAAGAAAGAAAGAAAGAAAGAAAGAAAGAAAGAAAGAAAGAAAGAAAGAAAGAAAGAAAGAAAGAAAGAAAGAAATCTGCTCAGCCTGAGGTAGTCACCCCATAAAAAGTGAATGAACAGAAAGTGGCAATTTTAGGGTAAACACTAAATATCGAAGCATCTAACTTCTCTGGCGCAGAACACTGCAAACGATCTGAGGTTACACTGATGTCCTCACATGAACTGAGCAGGCATGCTAGACTCTACACAACACTCCCCTTGGGGCTCCGCCACATAGCAAGGGAAGATCAACAGCAGACTAGGCAAGCTGCCTTTCAGGGACACAATCCTGCCATGTGCTGGGTCTTCTAAGGAGCCCAAGCACAGTTCGAAAGCCACTGGCCCGGAGCATACAGCACTCTTTACAACAGTCTATGCAAATATGGCATTTCTGATCCAAATAAATACCTTGAAGTTCCTTTGTCAGTTATTCACCCATCCCCTAAGGATGGTGCCATGTGCAATGGTCCACGTGAAGTTGCTGTGTAAAACACTGGCCCCATAAATGCCCTCCCCACCCTCCCCGTAGCATTCAGCTCCACAAATGCAGGCTGCAGAGTACCTGGCATGAGAGTTCTCATCCCTGGGATTTTGCAAGAGCAACAACACGGTATATATCACACATTTCCGCATCATGATGGAGGAGGGGCAGGAGTAGCAAATGGAGAGCTTTCAACAGCATCTACACGTCAGCTGCAACATCCAGTTCCAGCTTAAGAAAGGTTTCTTCTTCCCGAGACTCCGCTGCCAGCTTTAATTTGGGTACCTCCAGAGATTCACATTCTAGGCTTGCCAATTTCAGCTAGATACCTCACCATTTTAAATTGGGAAATGCGGATGCCTTTAGAGAGACAGAGATTCCATCGCTATCCTTCACAGTCCTAGCTGCTATTTTCTTGAGCAGCTAAGGCCCCTTCTGCACTCTACATTTAAACAGAGTTTTAAAAAAGGATTTCCCTGGAAACAGGAACTGATTGCTAATCCACTATGGAGTCTCCAAACAACTCTCAGCACCCTTCACAAACGACAGCTCCCAGGATTCTTTGGAGGAAGCCAGGACTGCTTAAAGTAGCATGATACAGCTTTAAACGTAAAGTGCAGAGGGGGTCTAAGATGCTGTTGGGATCAGGGCCTCAGCTCTCCAAGTTGCTAAACCCCTAAGCCCCCTCCAACTGCCCCAGATCATGCTCAGCATCTCAGCTGAAGCAACTCTTCCCTTTGACCCACTGATGGGAGGTGGTGGCTTAACCACAACTAGCAGAGGCTCATCTTGGACAGGTCACCTCAGAGTTCATGAATACTTTGTTGTTGTTATGTGCCTCCAAGTCGACTACAACTTATGGCGACCCTATGAATCAGCGACCTCCAATAGCATCTGTCGTGAACCACCCTGTTCAGATCTTGTAAGTTATTAATAATTACTGCACACTTTCTCCGTTACAGGCAAGAGATCTTCCCCACGGTTGTGTGTGCCATAGCGCTGACTGAATACTACAAACTGCTTCCCTAAGTTGCCATTACTAAGGAAGAAGGTTGATCACCGCTGCACAAAACAGGAGAACAATTCAACCCAGATCCCAATATGGATCAAAAGAAATGCCCTCCTACAAAAGGCTATTAGAGAAGGGATGAGGAACTTCAGCTCTGGGGGCCGGATGTGGCTCTTCAGTCCCCACCAATTGGGCCTCTGAAACTTTCCCTGGCCATACAGCCTTCCCAGTTACACCCCTCACTAGCCCTAACCCAGCGGCATCACTAAGGGGGTGCGGGAGGTGTGGGCCGCACCCGGGTGACACCATGAGGGGGGTGACACCCAGAGCTGCCCCTAGGCAAGGTACCAGGAAGCGAGAGCTGCCCTGCCCGCGCTAACATGTGATGTGTGGGGGAAGAGCAGGGAAGGGCGTTGCCACGCTGGCTGGATCTCCCGCAGGGCAGGGCCTCAAGCAGCGTTGCAGCCGTTAGCAGGCAGGCTAGGCTAGAGCCTCAGCCTGCTGCACCACCACCACCAGGGGTGACTGTTTTGCACACCACGTGGAAGGGAAAGGCGAGTTTCGGAGCCGGCCAGTTGTTTAAGCGTGCGCTTAGCTTCCCCTTGAAATAAGTAAGAGCTGCATCGCCATCTTATCCATTTTTACTCAGGAGTAACCTCCACTGCTTTCATTCGGACTCAAAAGGCACAGGACTTTATCCTTAAAAGTTTATTTCACTGCAGTCTTATTACTTGGGAGCAAGTTCCATAGAACTCTAAGATTTGCTTCCGCATAAACATGCATATAGGATCGGGTTGTTTTCTCGATTCATTGCTGCGTTTTCTTACTCCTCCTTAACTTTCTTCGATTATTTTCTTCCCGATCAGAATTTAACTCCACCTCTTCTAAACGAGGTATATTTTCCCACAGCTTTTTTTTGTAAGATAGTCCTTTTTTTTCATTAACAGTAGGCAAAGTCCAAATCCATTTTCTCTTTGCTAAGCAAGGCCTTTGGCAAAAGAGAAAACAGCTAGCGTTGCAGATCTTACTGTATTCCTTCTTTCGTGTATGGTGTTTCTGCGAAAATATACTCCTAAATAACGAATCCAGCTCCTTAACAAAGTCTGTGCTAAGTGAGCTTGGAATAATTTTTAAACAAGTGGAAAAGGAGTCGAATGTTTATCATTTGCCATTGTATTCACGTATTTTAAAAACACACAATAATTCCCTTTTTTTAAAAAACAAATAAATCTGGGGGTGTATTTTATTTGAACAAAAGTTATATGAATGTATAAAAAATATTTTACTTTTTATATTTCACCTATCATATTCGGTTAAGAATAGTTTGTTTCTTATTTGAAAACGTGTGCTTATATTCTTATAAAAACAGAATATAATTTAAGGCATATTAGATGTATTCAGCGTTTATGTTTACTTTTCAAAATCTGTTCGTATTTGAATATTCCATAAGAAACTTCAGCCGCATCCTATGAGTGCTTACTCGGAAGTTAATTTCCACTGATTTCAATGTATCTCTCCCAGGTAAATAGGGGCTCCCCATAGAAATCAGGTAGGCTTACATCTGAGTGAACCTAGAACCGGACTGCAGGGGAATCTAGCCCTGTAGGCTGCAGTTCTATCGAGAAATCCTCTCTGAGTTCAGTGCAATGAGTAAAAGCCCCCAGGAGGGAATGAATTCCCTCTCAGGAGGATTTTACCTTGGGTGCAGCCAGTTTTAAAGGGTGAGAATCCAACCACAATAGGCAGAGGTTTCAGCAGCAGAGCTGCTCAGCTGGAGTTGGACTCACACAAACTGTTCTCTGTTAAGAGCTGGCTGTGCCTGTGCTGTGCCCCTAGATATTTCTGATGTTCTTCAAATTCTTCAAATTCCTAGGTCCATGGGGGTGACACCATGAGTTACCTCACTGGGCGACACCAACCCTAGTGACGCCACTGCCCTAACCTAACCTACTGTACAAAGGTAAAAGTCACATGCATTGCTCCGCCTACTTTTGCCTCTGACCCCGCCCACCACTGGCATGTGGCCCCTGGAAGACTGCCCAGATGGGAATGCGGCCCTCGGGCTGAAAAAGATTCCTCGCCCCTGGACGAGAGGGTCTAAATTTTAACCAGTTAGAGAAATTAAACAGAAATTTAAACCAAGAGGAAGGATGTTGCATAATCAACAGGGAAACACACTGACTGATGAATATGAAATAAAAGGAAGATGGAAGCAATACACTGAAGAACTCTATAAAAGAGATGCAAGGATGACAGATTCATTCATGGAGGAACCGTATGATGAAGAACCAGAAATTTTAGAATGCAAGGTGAAAACTGCTCTTAAAATACTTGGAAGAAACAAATCACCAGGAATAGATACCAATAGAGTAGCTACAAGTTACTGAGACTGAATCAGTCCAAATTTTGACAAAAATTTGTCAAGAAATATGGAAAACTAAACAATGGCCCACAGACTGGATTCCAATTCCAAAGAAAGGGGATCCCAGGGAATGCAGTAATTATCAAACTATTGCCTTAATATCCCATGGAAGTAAAGTCATGCTTAAGATTCTACAACAAAGGCTCTTACCATATATGGAGTGAGAAATGCCAGACATCCAAGCTGGATTTAGAAAGGGAAGAGGCACCAGAGATCATATTGCAAATGTACGTTGGATAATGGAACAGACCAAGGAATTTCAGAAGAAAATCACCCTGTGCTTTATAGATTACAGCAAAGCCTTTGACTGTGTAGATCATGAAAAACTATGGAATGCTTTAAAAGAAATGGGGGTGTCACAGCATCTGATTGTCCTGATGCGCAACCTGTACTCTGGACAAGAGGCTACTGTAAGGACAGAATATGGAGAAACCGATGGGTTCCCCATCAGAAAGGGTGTGAGACGGGTGTATTTTATCACTCTATTTGTTTAATCTAGACCTGAATTTACAAGATCTGAACAGGCTGGTTCACGACAGATGCTATTAGAGGTCGCCGTTTCATAGGGTCACCATAAGTCATGATCGACTTGAAGACACATAACAACAACAAAATATGCAGAATATATCATACGGAAAGTGGGATTGGCCCAAGATGAAGGAGGTGTGAAAATTGGACAGAGAAATATCAATATTTTAAGATATGCAGACAATACCATACCACTAGCAGAAACCAGTAATGATTTGAAACGAATGTTGATGAAAGTTAAAGAGGAAAGCACAAAAGCAGGACTACGGCTGAACGTCAAAAAAACTAAAGTAATAACAGAAGATTCATGTAACTTTAAAGTTGACATGGATTATCAATACCTCAGCACAGTCATTACATACATTTAAAGCACTATACATTTAAAGCACCGTCATACCACTTTAAATTGTCATGGCTTTCTCCAAAGAACCATGGGAAGTGTAGTTTGTTAGGGGTGCTCTGAGGGTTTTTAGGAGCCCACATATAAGGGGCTCTAACTCTATTCCCTTCAAAGAGTGACAATTCCCAGAATTCCTCTGAGAAGAGGGATTGACTATTAAACCACTCTGGGAATTATGACTCTGTGAGGGAAATAGGGGTCTCACTACTCTCGGCACCCTTCACAAACTACACTTCCCAGGATTCTGTGGGGGAAGGCATGACTATTTAAAATGGTATAACACGGCTTTACATGTATAGTGCAGACGGGGCCTGAATCTCAGTGGAACATCATCCACTGCAAGATCTGTAAGGAAGGAAAAGAAAATCCTCCTCGCCATATAGGAAATTCTGGACAATGCAATGGAAGAGAGACACATTAGGAAGCAATCCTGCCTCCCCTCAGAGGACGCTCCCAATGCTCAGATAGGCTCTTCCCCCATCAATAATTTATAGCATCTCTATAAATAATAAAAAGGAGCATTTCAAGACATCCCCCAACCTAAGCCCACTGGAGCCAATGTATCAAAGCTCTGGAGAACTTTGAAAGCAGGACCCATTGCATGCAATCACACAAATAACCTGCCTCAATCCCACAGAGTCTCATTTAAATAATTTGTTGGAAAAGGGTTCCTCCCCCAATTTTTAACAGCTTCCTTTTCCTGTTTGCCCCCCAGGTCATATAGCGCCTGAATTCACCCTCGATCAGCTCACACCCATCGCAAGACTTTGCTCCAACGGACTTCCTTTCCATCGTCCACCCTCCACCGTCCAGATAGATCCACGCAGGGGAGGGCAAAGGGGTGTGTGCACCCCTAGTCTTTTAAAAGACACGGGTATTGTACAGAGTGATAATCTTAAAATATATCTGTTCTGGAGGTTCCTCTAATCTCTCCAGAGCAGATTTGGGGAGGGTGTGGGGCACGGGCAGGAGGAGAAGGGGGAAAAAATCCCGTTGTGCAGGCAAAAATCCTTGCACTGACATAACGGTTACTTAGCGCTAAATTGGATACAAGTCTCACAGTTAAAACAAATGCCTATATAAAAACAACCATGATAGTGAGCTCAGACAGTAAAAGCATACATTGCCAAATCCTGAAAAATAGCACAACAGCAGCTTTCCTAAAGATATGGCAGCTAGCGTTTTTTTAAACACACAAAGGCCCTGACTCAGGATCGTTTTACCACATGGCTTGTATATAAAAAAGAAACATCATTCCATGTGGCCATTCTCTTCCTCAGAAATGGTCCAGTTAATCTCCCCAAGGCCTAATCAACCCACCAAGAATGGGGGCGCACAGCAAAGGAAAACCAAGCTGTCTCTTGCATGCGACATTCCATTGCTTTCAAACCCACATAGACACGGCTAATGTCAACGGAAACATTTGCCTTGGAAGACCACACATGCGCGCACAGGTTTCAGCTCTGGAACCCCTTTGAAGGCCTGAAAATCAAAAGCTTTTGTTGCAAACCCTTCTACCAAGGGGGGGGGGGGAGGACAGAGAGAGAGATGAACAGCTCAAGCTGTAATTATGTCAGCTTCTAACCTCTGCGCAATGCAAAGGACCCCAGCAGCCCCATAATTAAAGTAGCATCTGGGAGGAAATCAACGAGAAAACTCACACATTTTGCAGATATCTTCCATGCTAGCGTGCGCGTCATAGGAAGAGAATCAAGCCATGTTCTAAGCAAGAGTCAAAACTCCTTCAAAGCATTTAAAAAGAAAATGAAGCAAGATCCTTATATGTGGGCTTGATTTTTGCCCACCTAGTCCTCTTTCTCCCTCCCCCCCTTTTAATCCCCCCCCCAATGGACAGTCAACATTCTGTGGTTACTGAGCATGCTCATTCTCCATCAGGCCTTTTTTTCTCCCTCTCTTAGGTATGGGGGAATTTACTTCTGCAAGCCTTGGGGCTCCCCTGAGCCTGTCAATACCTTCCAGCTCTTTGTTCTTCATAAGAACATAAGAAGAGCCTGCTGGATCAGGCCAGTGGCCCATCTAGTCCAGCATCCTGTTCTTACAGTGGCCAACCAGGTGCCGGGGGGAAGCCTGCAAGCAGGACCCGACTGCAAGAACACTCTCCCCTCCTGAGGCTTCCGGCAACTGGTTTTCAGAAGCATGCTGCCTGTGACTAGGGTGGCAGAGCACAGCCAGCATGACTAGTAGCCATTGATAGCCCTGTCCTCCATGAATTTGTCTAATCTTCTTTTAAAGCCATCCAAGCTGGTGGCCATTACTGCATCTTGTGGGAGCAAATTCCATAGTTTAACTATGCGCTGAGTAAAGAAGTACTTCCTTTTGTCTGTCCTGAATCTTCCAACATTCAGCTTCTTTGAATGTCCACAAGTTCTAGTATTATGAGAGAGGGAGAAGAACTTTTCTCTATCCACTTTCTCAATGCCATGCATAATTTTATACACTTCTATCATGTCTCCTCGGACCCGCCTTTTCTCTAAACTAAAAAGCCCCAAATGCTGCACCCTTTCCTCGTAAGGGAGTCGCTCCATCCCCTTGATCATTCTGGTTGCCCTCTTCTAAACCTTTTCCAACTCTATAATATCCTTTTTGAGATGAGGCGACCAGAACTGTACACAGTATTCCAAATGCAGCCACACCATAGATTTATACAACGGCATTATGATATCGGCTGTTTTATTTTCAATACCTTTCCTAATTATCGCTAGCATGGAATTTGCCTTTTTCACAGCTGCCGCACACTGGGTCGACATTTTCATCGTGCTGTCCACTACAACCCCGAGGTCTCTCTCCTGGTCGGTCACCGCTAGTTCAGACCCCATGAGCGTATATGTGAAATTAAGATTTTTTGCTCCAATATGCATAATTTTACACTTGTTTATATTGAATTGCATTTGCCATTTTTCCGCCCGTTCACTCAGTTTGGAGAGGTCTTTTTGGAGCTCCTCGCAATCCCTTTTTGTTTAACAACCCTGAACAATTTAGTGTCATCAGCAAACTTGGCCACTTCACTGCTCACTCCTAATTCTAGGTCATTAATGAACAAGTTGAAAAGTACAGGTCCCAATACCGATCCTTGAGGGACTCCACTTTCTACAGCCCTCCATTGGGAGAACTGTCCGTTTATTCCTACTCTCTGCTTTCTGCTTCTTAACCAATTCCGTATCCACAAGAGGACCTCTCCTCTTATTCCATAACTGCTAAGCTTCCTCAGTGGCTCCCTTTCTGTCAAGGCTTGAGTTTACTATTAGAACCCTGCCATTTGGTTCCACAATGGAACCCTCAAGGTGGCTCAAAATACAAACACAATAATAAAAGATCACCTTACCCCTTATATGCCCAGTCGATCACTGTGCTCTGCAGGCGAGGGCCTCCTGCAGATATCATCTTATCAGGAGGTCCATTCTGCACAACATAGGAAATGGACCTTTAGTGTGGCTGCACCTACCCTTTGGAATTCCCTCCCCTTAAATATCAGACAGGCACCATCTCTGTTATCTTTTCAGCTCCACTGAAGACCTTCCTCTTTCAACAAGCCTTTTAAGTAGAGACCTTATCCCAGTGTGAGTCTGTGTTGGAACTGCTTTTTAAGATGTTTTTAAACCTTTTCTTTAGAAGATTTTTTAAAAGAAGTTTTATTTTAATATGTTTTTAGAGTCTGTTTTTAATATGTTTTAGAGTGTTTTTAGTGTTTTTGTTTGCCGCCCTGGGCTCCTACTGGGAGGAAGGGTAGGATTTAAATTTAATAAATAAACAAACAAATAGTAAAAGCAACCACAGCAGCGGGGAGAGATTATAAGCCAATTACTGAAAGGCATGCACAAAAGTATTTTAATTGATGCTCAGTGGTATAGAGCAGAGAGTGGGGAAACTGCAGGCCGGCCCATCAACAGTGAGCACCTGTACAGCAGCCTGGGGAAGTACACAGGTCATTATCTTCCTCGCTATGACGAGACTGCATTTCTATTTAAATTATAGTCATTTAGAAAAGTTGGCATTTAGAAAATTTTAGTAAAATGTTTGTCTGAAGGCAACTTACAATGTTTTTAGAAGACATAGAATCATAGAATAGTAGAGTTGGAAGAGGCCTATAAGGCCAATATAACATTTAATATAACATTTAAAATACATCAGAGATTATTAAAAAGGCAAAAATATTAACTAAAAGTGCTCACAGATTAATCATGTACAGATTAGCACATGCAAATCTTGTACAGATCAGCATCCTTTTTTCTTTTGGTGGAGCGTAAACCGCAAAACCACTTGGGAGAAGAACCTCCTCCTCACTCATCTCAGAGCCACAAATTCTGGGCTGTCAACACAATCTTCGCAGTGTTATTGTAATCCAGCAGAGTTGATTCCAGCATCCATTGTTCAACCCTATCTATAGTAACCCACAGGGTGATATCATTGCCTCCAATCCACGTTATCCAGCTGCCAAGAAGAGGAAAAAAGCAGACAACAATGCCAACCAATTACTGGAATGCATCTACATTCCTTGGTATCCAGGCAACATTAGGCATTGCTCCTGTTCCAGTTAGCTTGAGAGACTGCAGCCACGATGGACAGGCATCTGCAATGTTGATACTGCTGATATAGGGCTGGAGAAAAAGAGTTCAGACGCAGAAGGGGATAGTAGTGCCTGGTGACTCCATGTCAGTGGGGCAGTGGAATCCGCTCCGGGTGCCTGAACTTTCAAGGAGCTGTCCAGCATCAGCACCTTGAACAGCTCCTTGAATGTTAGTCTGAAGAACTAACCAGAGTGGATTCCACTGGCATGAGCCACCACCCACCACTGTAATAGCTGCATGTTCAGATGAGAGGGAATGCCTTTCCTGGATATTTTTTCTTAATGTTATCTGCTACTTAATTTAATGTTTTGTACAATGTATTGCTTTATTGATGTATTGCCTTGATGTATTTTTATATTTGTGTTTAGTTTTTCTGTAAGCCGCCTTGAGGGCCATTTGGCCAAAAGCAGGATATTAAACATAACATAACATAACACTGGAAGGGGGGAAATTGGCACATTCATTCGGCTAGCTGCATTTTTTTTAAAATATATATCTTTTTTTCAGGTGATTTTTATGCACACACATTCTACCGATCTAGGCCCACAATCCCATGGCTGGAAAATAGTTCTATGGACACACAAGCACTATCCATACCTCTGTATTCGAGTATCCCTAACCAGCAGTCAAGCATTGCCTGGTTAAGGCAGGTGTGTGACTAGCCACAATGCAGAGGTGGGTGGCCCTCCAGGTGTTGCTGGACTCCCTCAACAGCCCCAGAAAGTACAGCCAAGGGTCCAGCAACACCTGGAGGGCTGCAGGTTTCCCATCCCTGCCACAAAAGAAGCTGCCTTATATCCAGCAGCAGTCAGCGAGGCAGCGCAGGTAGGGTGGTGTTGCTCACCTGCCTCCCTAACACTGAGTGCCGTTCCCAGTCCAGAAAGAGTGAAGGGAATGTGCAAGGCATAGGCAGCTCAGCACTATGTAGGTGCAGCGGCAGAGCCAGTCTGACCCTCCTGCTGCTGCACCCACACCACACTGAGCTCCCCGTACCTTGCCCCTCCCAGTGGTGCTCGGGGTCACAAAGGCGAGTGAGTAATGCCACCCTGCCTGCGCTGCCCACTCCTGCTTATACTGAGTCACGCCCCTGGTCCAGCTCCAAACAGCACAAGGCTGGCAGAGGCTCACCCAGCCCTACCTAGTGATGCCCAGGACCGAGCCCGGGACCTTTTGCATGCAAAGCAGACACTCTACCACTGAGCCACATCCTTCCCCCCATTGATTGATTGATTGATAGATTGACCGACCGACCGACAGCATTTATATACTGCCTCATAGCCGAAGCTCTCTGGGTAGTTTACAACAATTAAAAACATTAAAAACAGGTATACAAATTTAAACCATACCAGATTAAAACCCATAAAAACCGATAGGCAACTTAAAACACATGCTATTCAAATGCTGTTAAAAAAACGCCTGGGAGAAGAGGAAAATCTTGACCTGGCGCCGAAAAGATAACAGTGTTGGCGTCAGGCACACCTTATCATAGAGATCATTCTATAATTTGGGGGCCACCACTGAGAAGGCCCTCTCCCTTGTTGCCAGCTTCCTTGTTGCTTCCCTCCAAGTAGGCACCCGAGGAGGGCCTTGGATGTTGAGCGTAGTGGCGGTAGAGGAGTTCCATCAGGTATTGTAGTCCCTATATTAAAAGCGATCCAAGGGATCTCTTTCAATACTGCTTCTCTTCGGGCTCTTGGGTGTACCAACAGTTTGGCAGGCGCAGGACAAGGAAAATGCAAATTCAGAGGCAGCATGTCACTGAACAACAGTTGCCAGGAAGAGAGAGAGAGATATACATCACATATTGCTTGTGACATCCCGGAGGTTCTTGGCTGGCTACCGCACAGCCCTTTAGATTTCTGATGTTCACATCTGTAGACACTGCAAACTTCAGCCATCTTTGTTTGAGGAGGAAGAGGGGTGTGCTACTTAGGATAATCACGGCTCTCTCCCAGTCCCTTCTGTCATGTTCAGCTCTAGCTTGGAACACGCACCATAATTGAGCCGGTAATGGCATGATAATGGTGTGATGCACGCTGGCTGTTTACAAGATTCTGAAGTATTTCACCTGGCGCTTGCAATTTCCTGTTTCTCTCCTCTATGAGGAGTCCTCATATGACTTGTGCTGTTTCGAATCAGTACAACCCCCACCCTGCTCCCCCACCGATCTTTAGACCGTATTTAGCCAGCAAAGCAAGGAGCAGACGAGAGTCACATTTTCTCTGCCTTTTATCAAGGCTAGAACTGCTTCATAAGACACAGCTCATCCAGAATATTTGTTATGCAGAAGGCAGGCATCTCTGCATATTTTTCCATGGTGTGTTTGTGTGGGGTTTTTTATAACCAACTGAAATATAACCAATTCCCAGCATCAAACTCATCCAAAAGAACTTGTGTCCTCAGGTCTACCCCTGTGCCAAGACAGTCAGGCAAAGCTGGACTTGTGTACAAATTCCTAAACTAAAAACAAAAACAAATGACGCCCGATCTCTCTGAAAAACGCTCCAGAAAGACACAGCAACACACAACGTTTGGAAAGGGGGGGCAGGGAGGAGGAGAGAAACTCAAGCCTGCAGAACAGCCTTCCACAACCTGATGCCCACCAGCTGTTTTGGACTACAACTCCCATCAGCCCCAGCTTCATATAACAGGGGCCAACTCAGAGCAAGTCATGCCCCACCCTCAGGATGAAGCATAGATCTGTGCAGCTTCCAAGGCATGGGTTTGGACGGGGCTCACTGATAGTAGCAGTCAGGAACAATCTTGCAAGATGCAAATCAATGGTACAAATCCCCACACTATAGAGACTGATAGCACATTAGTTATGGATTACTACTGGACTGTCCATGCATCATTCTGCTTGCTTGCTTATTTATTTATTAATTTTATATCCCACCCTTCCTTCCAGCAGGAGCCCAGGGCGGCTAACAAAAGCATTAAAAACACTTTGAAAAATGGAAATGGACTGCCTTCAAGTTGATCCCGACTTATGGCTACCCCATGAATAGGGTTTTCATGGTAAGCGGTATTCAGAGGGGATTTCCCATTGCCTCCCTCTGAGGCCAGCCCTCCCCAGTTGGCCAGGGCCTGCTCAGCTTGCCACAGCTGCACAAGCCAGCCCCTTCCTTGTCCGCCACTGCCAGCTGGGGGGCAACTAGGCTCCTTGGGACTCTGCAGCTTGCCCACGGCTGCACAGGTGGCAGGGCACGTCACCCCTGAGCCACTCCCTGTGGGGGTGATCTTTAGCTGGCCCCTGACACCCGGGAGACACGAGTGGGGATTTGAACTCACAGACTCTGGACTCCCAGCCAGGCTCTCCTCCCCACTGTGCTATACCAGCTGTTACATCATAAAAACAGATTTTAAAATACATTGAAACAAAACATCTTTAAAAACATTTTTTTTTCAAAAAAGCTTTCAAGACATCTTTTTTTAAAAAAAGGTTAAAAATATATTGTTTTTCAAAAAGGTATAAAGGTTTATTCATTGTTCCGTGATGCTTTCCCAATGTTACTACATTACTGACATCTGGAGGGGTACTTTTGCACTATAATGCAGCCAAAGCCCTATATAGCTTGGGACCAGGGTACCTGAAAGATCACCTCACCTCTTACATACCCAGTCAATCACTGCCCTCTGCAGGTGAGGACCTCTGAACCCCCTTGAAAGTTCAGACTAAATCCCGGAGAGGATTCCTCTGCCCCACTGACATGGAGCCACCACCCTCCACTGCCGTAACCCATTCCCTCCATTTCCAATATTCAGGTAGTGAATGCCATATTGCTTAGATGGCCATCACAGCACCATCTGTGTACATGAAGGAGCTGCCAGCAGGCTTTGGGTAACCACGATATGTGCAGACATAAAAAAAAAATTAGGAGGGGTAGGGGAGACATAGAATCCCCCCCCCCCAAAAAAAGCCCAATGACAACTGAGCATATTCAATGGCCACAGAATGCCGAATGAGTGTTAGGAGAAGGGAACCAAACCCCAGAGAGGAAGAGGAATGGAGTAGTGCTGCTAGAATCCTGAACAGCAGCACACTGCAACATTTTGCTGCAGTTTCCACTTGTCCATTTTGAACTGTAAACAGCAGAAACCCATCCTCTTGCACTTTATGGAGTGCCACGTTCATTGGCATTACACAAAACAGTCTAGCAGTCTTTTTTTTAAAAAAAAATTGTGGTCTGGCTAGCGTACAACACGCCCACATGAAGTTGCACAGGGGATGGGTGGGTAGCAGGGAGAACTGCTTTGAAGAACAAGCACAATGAACTTTTCCCCTTCCTTGCAATCCAAGCAACCTTTGTAAATTGATTGTGTTTGAGAAACAGATGGGGCGGGGGGGACAATGTGGAAGTGCCTTCAAAATCCTGGGCCAAATTCCAACGATGACAAGACGAGTCCAAGAGGGCAGGGGAGGGCAGATGCCAGACTTCCAACACATGACCTAATACGGCTCTGAAGTCACATTGCAACACGGTGCTGGAATCCACCCCTGCAACAGGTTCATCATCGGAAAGCCGTCGCACAGCTTGCATTTCTTTCCGCTACTGTGAACAGCTTGCTGTACCAGGCTAATAATCTCATTTAAAAAAAAACAAAAACCAGACACCTTTTCATTAAAACATTTTTGAATATTTTAAACGTGAAGGAAAGCTGCAATGTTTTCCATGGCTGTGAGGCAGCGGCGGACTTGCCACTGGCAGCAAACCACACAGTATTTGCTTTAGGTGGAGGGGGGAGAGAGAGAGCCTTCATCCCTTACCCTCGGTATACAGAAGTGCATTTACTAAAACCTGAGCTATGTTTATCCGGCCACCTCTTAGACGTCACGGCCTGGCAACATTCTTTATTACTAATGCAGGTATATGTTTATTTTTCTTTGTTATTCATCCATTAAGCTAAGGCTGAGCACACACCACACATTTTAAGTAAGCTCTCCCTAACCCACCCGCCTACCCTCCAAAGAATCCTGGAAACTGTAATTTACCCCTCATAGAGCTACAATTCCCAGCACACTTTAACAAACTACAATTCAAGTTGCAGGAAGCCAGATTTCGACTGGACATCAGGAAAAACTTCCTAACTGTTAGAGCCATACGACAATGGAACCAATTACTAGAGAGGTAGCGGGCTCTCCGACACTGGAGGCCTTCAAGAGGCAGCTGGACAGCCATCTGTCGGGAATGCTTTGATTTGGATTCCTGCATTGAGCAGGGGGTTGGACTCAATGGCCTTGTAGGCCCCTTCCAACTCTACTATTCTATGATTCTAATTCACAGGATTCTTGGGGCTGGGGGGAGGAATGTGCTTTAAATGTATGGGGTGTACATACCCACAGATCCATGCCAGAACACAGGAACCTTCCTTATACCGAGTCAGACCATTGTGCCATTGAGCTCAATATTACCTACACTGACTGGCAGCAGCTCTCCAGCGTTTCAAGCAGTGGGTCTCTCCCAGCCCTGCCCTGAGATGCCAGTGGGGATTGAACCTGGGGCCTTCTGCATGCAAAGCAGGTGCTCTGCTGCTGTGCTATCGCCCTTCCCCATGCAACCGTGTCCAAAGGCAATTAGGGAAGGGTCATTATTTGGTCCCTTCCGTGCCCCCCTGGACCTCTCTACCCCATCTTTAGATAACAATTATTTTATTTGGTTATTTATTTATTTATTGCATTTATATACCGCTTCATAGCTGAAGCTCTAGGGGCGGTTTACAACAATGAAAAACATTAAAAACAAGTATACAATTTTTAAACCATACCAAATTAAAACCCATAAAAAAAGATAGGCAAGTTAAAACACATGCTATTCAAATGAGGTTAAGAAGTGCCTGGGAGAAGAGGGACATCTTGGCCTGGCACCCAAAAGATAACAGTGTTGGCGCCAGGCACACCTCGTCAAGTAGATCATTCCTTAATCTGGGGGCCACCACTGAGAAGGCCCTCTCTCTTGTTGCCAGACTCCCAGCTTCCCTCAGAGTAGGCACCCGGAGGAGGGCCTTGGATGTTGAGCGTAGTGTACGGGTGGGTTTGTGTAGGGAGAGGTGTTCCATCAAACACTGTGATCCCAAGCCATGTAAGGCTTTATAGGTTAAAACCAGCACCCTGAATCAAGCTCGGAAACATACAGGCAGCCAATGCAAGTGGGCCAGAATCGGTTTTATATGTTCAGACCGTCTGGTCCCTGTTACCAATCTGGCCGCTGAATATTGCACAAGCTGCAGTTTCCGAACCGTCTTCAAAGGCAGCCCCGCGTAGAGAGCTTTGCAGTAATCTAACTTGGAGGTTACTCACCCATTACACTAAAATCCATCAAACATGGTCAAAGGCCATTGGGGGAGGGTCCTGATTTGCGGGACCCATGGTGCCTGGACATCTCCAACGTGTCTCACTACAGCTATGGGCCCAGCTGAGGAGGTATCCAGGTCAGCACTGCTTTGCTATGTTAGACTACCTATCCAAATCAACCCAAGTTCAGTGCTTGAATTAAAGGGGAGCCTGGAGGGGCCCCTCTGAGTCAGCGGTGGCTGGTGGCTCTAAGTCGGTGGGGCAGTGGAATCTGCTCCAGGTTTTAGTCCAAACTTTCAAGGAGCTTAGAAAGTTCAGATTAAAACCCGGAGCAGATTCCACTGACACGGAACCACCAGCTGCTACTGCTCTCAGCTACTGCTTTTAGGCGATGGGAGAAGAGAAGTTGTGATTTGGTTAAAACTGGGAGACGGAGTAGGGCTTGTGGGTTTCACAGAAATGCGAGGAGCTGCAGTGTACTGAGTCAGACCACTGGTCCATCTTGCTAGGAGCTGTCTATACCGACTGGCAGCAACTCTCCAGGATTTTAGGGAGGCGGCCTTCCAAACCCTGCCTGGAGAGCCCTGGGACCCTGTGCCCTCCTGCTAAGCCACAGAGACCTTCTTCATTTCATCAAGGGTCCCCTAACTCTCTTCCTCCCATCGACTCAAGCACTTGTACATTTGCTACCACTCAAACAAACAATGTGGCCACAATTGTTAAGAGGCGCAGGTGCCCGCACAGGCTTCCGCACTGCAATTCCCAGAATGCATGGTAAAATTAACAGCGCCTCCAGCAGGACTAAAGTATACACCAAAAGAAGTGCCCGCCGCATCTCTGCATGATACACTGTTCTGTCCTTTCAAGCAGACTTTGATGAAAGCAAGTACTTCTCCAGCTTCCCTGCAGAGAGAGCAGCTGAGCGTTCTGATCGCTCCCAACACAGAGCCACAGACAGGCTGCCTACCCTCAGGAGGAGCCACAATTGGAATCGTGACTCACGCAGAAAGCAGCAGGCTCCTCTTACTCACATGGTCTAAAAGTAAATATCTTAATAGAAAGTGAG
This sequence comes from Rhineura floridana, assembly GCF_030035675.1. NCBI lineage: Eukaryota > Metazoa > Chordata > Lepidosauria > Squamata > Rhineuridae > Rhineura > Rhineura floridana. The sequence goes on from NC_084484.1 coordinate 181,992,350, forward strand.
GGGCGCAGAAAAAGAAGTGAACCTCTGCTACCAAAAATCTGGGGAGGAACACTCTGAAGTATATTTAGAAGTGCCGAAGGAACAAACAAAAAAGAAATGCCAACCAAACTTTTACATGTTCACAAAATGATGTGGCCGGGAGGGCAGAGGTTAATACTAGGAGTGTCAGGAACATAAGAACATAAGAAGAGCCTGCTGGATCAGGCCAGTGGCCCATCTAGTCCAGCATCCTGTTCTCACAGTGGCCAACCAGGTGCCTGGGGGAAGCCCGCAAGCAGGACCCGAGTGCAAGAACACTCTCCCCTCCTGAGGCTTCCGGCAACTGGTTTTCAGAAGCATGCTGCCTCTGACTAGGGTGGCAGAGCACAGCCAGCATGGCTAGTAGCCATTGATAGCCCTGTCCTCCATGAATTTGTCTAATCTTCTTTTAAAGTCATCCAAGCTGGTGGCCATTACTGCATCTTGTGGGAGCAAATTCCATAGTTTAACTATGCGCTGAGTAAAGAAGTACTTCCTTTTGTCTGTCCTGAATCTTCCAACATTCAGCTTCTTTGAATGTCCATGAGTTCTAGTATTATGAGAGAGGGAGAAGAACTTTTCTCTATCCACTTTCTCAATGCCATGCAAAATTTTATACACTTCTATCATGTCTCCTCTGACCCGCCTTTTCTCTAAAGTAAAAAGCCCCAAATGCTGCAACCTTTCCTCGTAAGGGAGTCGCTCCATCCCCTTGATCATTCTGGTTGCCCTCTTCTGAACCTTTTCCAACTCTAGAATATCCTTTTTGAGATGAGGCGACCAGAACTGTACACAGTATTCCAAATGCGGCCGCACCATAGATTTATACAACGGCATGATGATATCGGCTGTTTTATTTTCAATACCTTTCCTAATTATCGCTAGCATGGAATTTGCCTTTTTCACACCTGCTGCACACTGGGTCGATATTTTCATCGTGCTGTCCACTACAACCCCGAGGTCTCTCTCCTGGTCGGTCACCGCCAGTTCAGACCCCATGAGCGTATATGTGAAATTCAGATTTTTTGCTCCAATATGCATAATTTTACACTTGTTTATATTGAATTGCATTTGCCATTTTTCCGCCCATTCACTCAGTTTGGAGAGGTCTTTTTGGAGCTCTTCGCAATCCCTTTTTGTTTTAACAACCCTGAACAATTTAGTGTCGTCAGCAAACTTGGCCACTTCACTGCTCACTCCTAATTCTAGGTCATTAATGAACAAGTTGAAAAGTACAGGTCCCAATACCGATCCTTGAGGGACTCCACTTTCTACAGCCCTCCATTGGGAGAACTGTCCGTTTATTCCTACTCTCTGCTTTCTGCTTCTTAACCAATTCCTTATCCACAAGAGGACCTCTCCTCTTATTCCATGACTGCTAAGCTTCCTCAGAAGCCTTTGGTGAGGTACCTTGTCAAACGCTTTTTGAAAGTCTAAGTACACTATGTCCACTGGATCACCTCTATCTATATGCTTGTTGACACTCTCAAAGAATTCTAATAGGTTACTGAGACAGGACTTTCCCTTGCAGAAGCCATGCTGGCTCTGCTTCAGCAAGGCTTGTTCTACTATGTGCTTAGTTAATCTAGCTTTAATAATACTTTCTACCAGTTTTCCAGGGACAGAAGTTAAGCTAACTGGCCTGTAATTTCCAGGATCCCCTCTGGATCCCTTTTTGAAGATTGGCGTTACATTTGCCACTTTCCAGTCCTCAGGCACGGAGGAGGACCCAAGGGACAAGTTACATATTTTAGTTAGCAGATCAGCAATTTCACATCTGAGTTCTTTGAGAACTCTCGGGTGGATGCCATCCGGGCCTGGTGATTTGTCAGTTTTTATATTGTCCATTAAGCTTAGAACTTCCTCTCTCGTTACCACCATTTGTCTCAGTTCCTCAGAATCCCTTTCTGCAAATGTTAGTTCAGGTTCAGGGATTTGCCCTATATCTTCCACTGTGAAGACAGATGCAAAGAATTCATTTAGCTTCTCTGCAATCTCCTTATCGTTCTTTAGTACACCTTTGACTCCCTTATCATCCAAGGGTCCAATTGTCTCCCTAGATGGTCTCCTGCTTTGAATGTATTTATAGAATTTTTTGTTGTTGGTTTTTATGTTCTTAGCAATGTGCTCCTCAAATTCTTTTTTAGCATCCCTTATTGTCTTCTTGCATTTCTTTTGCCAGAGTTTGTGTTCTTTTTTATTTTCTTCATTCGGACAAGACTTCCATTTTCTGAAGGAAGACTTTTTGCCTCTAAGAGCTTCCTTGACTTTGCTCGTTAACCATGCTGGCATCTTCTTGGCCCTGGCGGTACCTTTTCTGATCTGCGGTATGCACTCCAGTTGAGCTTCTAATATAGTGTTTTTAAACAACTTCCAAGCATTTTCGAGTGATGTGACCCTCTGGACTTTGTTTTTCAGCTTTCTTTTTACCAATCCCCTCATTTTTGTGAAGTTTCCTCTTTTGAAGTCAAATGTGACCGTGTTGGATTTTCTTGGCAATTGGCCAGTTACATGTATGTTTAATTTAATAGCACTGTGGTCACTGCTCCCAATCGGTTCAGCAACACTTACATCTCGCCCCAGGTCCCGGTCCCCACTGAGGATTAAGTCCAGGGTTGCCGGCCCTCTGGTCGGTTCCATGACCAACTGATCTAGGTAATAGTCATTTAGAATATCTAGAAACTTTGCTTCTTTGTCATGACTGGAACACATATGCAGCCAGTCTATGTCCAGGTAGTTGAAGTCACCCATTACTACCACCTTTCCTAGTTTGGATGCTTCCTCAATTTCATATCTCATCTCAAGGTCTCCCTGAGCATTTTGATCAGGGGGACGATAGATCGTTCCCAGTATTAAGTCCCTCCTGGGGCACGGTATCACCACCCACAACGATTCTGTGGAGGAGTCCGCCTCTTTTGGAGTTTCGAGCTTGCTGGATTCAATGCCTTCTTTCACGTATAGAGCGACTCCGCCACCAATACGTCCTTCCCTGTCCTTCCGATATAGTTTATATCCAGGGATAACTGTATCCCACTGGTTTTCTCCATTCCACCAGGTCTCCGTTATGCTCACTATATCAATGCTCTCCTCTAAGACCAAGCACTCCAGTTCTCCCATCTTGGTTCGGAGGCTCCTAGCATTAGCGTACAGGAACACTGGGCAATGCCCGCAACATTAAGAACATAAGAGGAGCCCAGCTGCTGGATCAAGCAAAAGGCCCATCTAAGCCAGCATCCTGCTTTCACAGTGTCAGGTCCCAGCTGGGCAAGTCCTCACAGGTGGAGTCCTCATCAGAGGATGATCAGGAGAGGCTCCAGCCTTAGGCCCAACCTGGATCAGGTTCCATCTGGGGATGAGAAGCCAATGTCCTCTGACCAGACTGAGGAAGGGCCGTCTGCACCTAGGGCGAGTTCGTCCTCTGACATCAAGGCTGAACGGGTCCCAAGACCAAGAGAAAGATGTTGCCTCAGATGCCAGTGGGAGAATCGGCCCGTCCAGAGGAGTGCCCGACTTCAAGCAAGGTCTTCAAGCAAGACTTTCAAAAAGCGTTTGACAAGGTACCTCACCAAAGACTTTTGAGGAAGCTTAGCAGTCATGGAATAAGAGGAGAGGTCCTCTTGTGGATAAGGAATTGGTTAAGAAACAGAAAGCAGAGAGTAGGAATAAACGGACAGTTCTCCCAATGGAGGGCTGTAGAAAGTGGAGTCCCTCAAGGATCGGTATTGGGATCTGTACTTTTCAACTTGTTCATTAATGACCTAGAATTAGGAGTGAGCAGTGAAGTGGCCAAGTTTGCTGACGACACTAAATTGTTCAGGGTTGTTAAAACAAAAAGGGATTGCGAAGAGCTCCAAAAAGACCTCTCCAAACTGAGTGAATGGGCAGAAAAATGGCAAATGCAATTCAATATAAACAAGTGTAAAATTATGCATATTGGAGCAAAAAATCTTAATTTCACATATACGCTCATGGGGTCTGAACTGGCGGTGACCGACCAGGAGAGAGACCTCGGGGTTGTAGTGGACAGCACGATGAGAATGTCGACCCAGTGTGCGGCAGGTGTGAAAAAGGCAAATTCCATGCTAGCGATAATTAGGAAAGGTATTGAAAATAAAACAGCCGATATCATAATGCCGTTGTATAAATCTATGGTGCGGCCGCATTTGGAATACTGTGTACAGTTCTGGTCGCCTCATCTCAAAAAGGATATTATAGAGTTGGAAAAGGTTCAGAAGAGGGCAACCAGAATGATCAAGGGGATGGAGCGACTCCCTTACAAGGAAAGGTTGCAGCATTTGGGGCTTTTTAGTTTAGAGAAAAGGCGGGTCAGAGGAGACATGATAGAAGTGTATAAAATTATGCATGGCATTGAGAAAGTGGATAGAGAAAAGTTCTTCTCCCTCTCTCATAATACTAGAACTCGTGGACATTCAAAGAAGCTGAATGTTGGAAGATTCAGGACAGACAAAAGGAAGTACTTCTTTACTCAGCGCATAGTTAAACTATGGAATTTGCTCCCACAAGATGCAGTAATGGCCACCAGCTTGGACGGCTTTAAAAGAAGATAAGACAAATTCATGGAGGACAGGGCTATCAATGGCTACTAGCCATAATGGCTGTGCTCTGCCACCCTAGTCAGAGGCAGCATGCTTCTGAAAACCAGTTGCCGGAAGCCTCAGGAGGGGAGAGTGTTCTTGCACTCGGGTCCTGCTTGCGGGCTTCCCCCAGGCACCTGGTTGGCCACTGTGAGAACAGGATGCTGGACTAGATGGGCCACTGGCCTGATCCAGCAGGCTCTTCTTATGTTCTTATGTTCTTATGTCTCCTCAGGAGTAAAGATCTAGCTGAAGATGGTTGATAGGAGTCAGCTGAGATTGGAGGTGTGGTTCCAGCAGCTGCAGCTCAAAACCCCCAGGACTAGACTGGAAGAGTTGCTGGAACAACGTCTAGGCACCAGCCATGTACCTGATCTATTTGCTGTTCTCCTGATGACTCCAGACCTGACCATGGACTAGCCTGGACCTGCCTCTCGACTTGCCCTGGACCAGCTTTGCCCACGGACAGCTTGGACCCTGACCTTTGGACTTCTGTGAGCTTGCCTCTTCCCTGACCCCTTTACTGTGGACTCTGCTTGTTTGGACTCTGGCTTTGGACCGGCCCTGGAGACTGCTTTGGTGTGGCCCACATTGGCAATGTTGTTGGGACGTCTCTTGCTTTCTCAGGAGCTTGGTGAGAACAGGACACACAGTGATGAATCAGATGCCTCTTGAGAACGCCACAAGCAGGATTTGAGGACTATAGCCCCCACCCCCTCCTTCTGTTGTTCCCCAGCAACACATATTAAGAGTCAGGCAGGCATATCTATCCAGCCTTCCCAGGTGCAAAAGTTATTCCCAATTAGGAGGGAAAGATTGGAATGACACCTGCATTTTCCCAATAACAGTCTCTTGTACTTTTTTTTTTTTAAGTTGTTAGGAGGGATGCATTTCTATGACAGGAGCACAACCTGGAAGACATGCAGATTTCTCCCTTTTGGGGAGTGATTGCCCAGTGAAGCATCTTAAGTCCCTGGGCTTGAGCATCAAACAAAATTGTCAAAGCAGGCTTAACAGTCACACTAATCATTATGACTTGAAACCTAGAAAAACAATCAAAGGAGAAGTTTAAGTGGAGAAAAAGAGTGATAATCAATATCTAAGGAACAAACAAACAGACATTATGAAGGAACTGTACAAAAGAAACAGATTCTTTAAATAAAGAGGAATGCTCTGTCGCTTGTAATGAGGAAAACTTATTTTTTTCGTTGGTCTAGCTGCTGTTAAAATATTACCTAAGCTAAACTTTCTGCTTCAGTCATCACCTGTTAGGATGTCAAAGCAACAGACACATGGCAACAGCTATTATCAAAGTTCATCTGAAAAAATAAAAAAGAGGTTCAAGGCAAGAAGGATGAAATGAAGAATGTGATGAATAAGATAGGGGGGAAGGCATCAGTTCCAAACATATAGTTGCGTCATATTGCCAGCTGTATCGATTGCCCTTCTGAACAGACAGATCCACACTCAAAGTTACCTAAATTTGAAGGGAATTTGGGGAAGGTCCAATTGCATACAATACTGTCAGAAGGGTGTGAATGTAGAACAAGGTATAAAATAAAACTCCTTGATTTCAAACTGGTTGAAAATTTGGGATCAATACAAAAAGCTGTTACACCCAAATGACTCATCATTAAGATGATTAGACAGTATAGAGTAGACATGGAGATCTTTTTAAGCCTGAGGGCCACATTCCCTTCTAAATAACCTTCTGGGGGCCACATGCCAGTGGCAGGCAGAGTCAGGGGTAAAAGTGGGCAGGGCAACAAATCCTCCATCCAGGCGAAGGAGAAGCATTGTCAGGGATCAAGGACGTGCTCTAGCCGGGCAGAGAGGCCTGGGAATAAGGAAAGATAATGGATTCAAGATCTGGAGGAATTGTAAACTTTCTGCATATGTGGGTTTAACTAATCATGGGGTGGTGATTGAGTTTTAAGAAGCTTCAATTAGGAAAAAATCCCCCGTGGTAGGAATACTTTCAAATAATATCCTCAGTAAATAATTATCTGAGAGGGGGAAATGAAGAGACACTGCTGCTTAAATGTAATATAATACTGAACTTGAACAGGTGAAGGAATTCATGATTAAAGGGGGAATAAGACGTGGAACAGAATACGCCCATGATGGTATGGGAAAATCCAGAGGGAAGGATCAAGTAGGTTCACTCTTAGCTTGCATGTAAGAGAAAATTGTTGTAAGGTAATTGCACGCTGGAATGTAATAAATAGGATTTAAAAAATTATCGTAGTAATCGCTAGAAAAGTCAGTAAACAAGCAGAAATCATCATACGTGTTGGGAAGGCCTAATGGCAAAAAAAGGGAAAACATTAAGAACTTAATAACAGTTATAGGATACGAGGTTGCATTAGATTCTGTGTTTTTCCACATTGAACTACATAGATGGTGTAATGAACACAAGGAACTCACCCCATATACGTGGCCAGCAGCAACACAATTATATCACACCAGCACAAATGACAGCAACCACAAATGAGTAGATTGACAAACACTGATTTTGCTTAAATGGCAAACCTGACTCGCTTTATAAAGGATTGTTGTTGTTATGTGCCTTCCAAGTCGACTATGACTTATGGCGACCCTAAGAATCAGTGACCTCCAAGAGCATCTGTCATGAACCACCCTGTTCAGATCTTGCAAGTTCAGGTCTGTGGCTTCCTTGATGGAATCAATCCATCTCTTGTTTGGCCTTCCTCTTTTTCTACTCCCTTCTGTTTTTCCAGGCACTATTGTATTTTCTAGTGAATCCTGTCTTCTCATGATGTGCACACAGTATGATAACCTCAGTTTCATCATTTTAGCTTCTAGTGACAGTTCTGGGTTAATTTGTTCTAACACCCAATTCTTTGTCTTTTTCACAGTCCATGGTATGTGCAAAGCTCTCCTCCAACACCACATTTCAAATGCGTTGATTTTTCTCTTATCTGCTTTTTTCACTGTCCAACCTTCACATCCATACATAGAGATCGGGAATACCATGGTCTGAATGATCCTGACTTTGGTGTTCAGTGATACATCTTTGCATTTGAGGACCTTTTCTAGTTCTCTCACAGCTGCCCTCCCCAGCCCTAGCCTTCTTCTGATTTCTTGACTATTGTCTCCATTTTGGTTAATGATTGTGCCAAGATATTGATAATCCTTGACAAGTTCAATGTCCTCACTGTCAACTTTAAAGTGACATAAATCTTCTGTTGTCATTACTTTAGTCTGTTTGACATTCAGCTGTAGTCCTGCTTTTGTGCTTTCCTCTTTAACTTTCATCAGCATTCGTTTCAAATCATTACTGGTTTCTGCTAGTAGTATGGTATCGTCTGCATATCTTAAATTATTGATATTTCTATCTCCAATTTTCACACCTCCTTCATATTGGTCCAATGTTGCTTTCTGTATGATATGTTCCACATACAGATTAAATAAATGGGGTGATAAAATACACCCCTGTCTCACACCCTTTCCGATGGGGAACCAATTGGTTTCTCCATATTCTGTCCTTACAGTAGCCTCTTGTCCAGAGTATAGGTTGTGCATCAGGACAATCAGATGCTGTGGCACCCCCATTTCTTTTAAAGCATTCCATAGTTTTTTATAATCTACACAGTCAAAGGCTTTGCTGTAATCTATAAAGCACAGGGTGATTTTCTTCTGAAATTCCTTGGTCTGTTCCATTATCCAACGTATGTTTGCGATATGATCTCTGGTACCTCTTCCCTTTCTAAATCCAGCTTGGATGTCTGGCATTTCTCGCTCCATATATACGGCAAGAGCCTTTGTTGTAGAATCTTGAACATTACTTTACTTCCATGGGATATTAAGGCAATAGATTGGTAATTACTGCATTCCCTGGGATCCCCTTTCTTTGGAACTGGGATGTAGATGGAACGCTTCCAGTCTGTGGGCCATTGTTTAGTTTTCCATATTTCTTGACAGATTTTAGTCAAAATTGGACTGATTCAGTCTCAGTAGCTTGTAGCAACTCTATTGGTATGCCATCTATTCGCGGTGATTTGTTTCTTCCAAGTATTTTAAGAGCAGTTTTCACCTCGCATTCTAAAATTTCTGGTTCTTCATCATATGGTTCCTCCGTGAATGAATCTGTCATCCTGGCATCTGTTTTATAGAGTTCTTCAGTGTATTGCTTCCATCTTCCTTTTATTTCATCTCGGTCAGTCAGTGTGTTCCCCTGTTGATTATTCAACATCCCTACTCGTGGTTTAAATTTCCCTTTCATTTCTCTAATCTTTTGGAACAGGGCTCTTGTTCTACCCTTTTTGTTGTCCTCTTCTATTTCTACACAGTAACTATTGTAATAGTTCTCTTTGTCCCTACGTACTAGTCACTGTATTGTTGCATTTAGGGTTCTGACCGTGTTTCTATCTCCTTTTGCTTTTGCTTTCCTTCTCTCTTTAACCATTTTAAGAGTTTCTTCAGTCATCCGTTGAGGTCTTTCTCTCTTTTTAACTAAAGGTATTGTCTTTTTGCATTCTTCTCTGATAACGTCTCTGACTTCATTCCATAGTTCTTCTGGTTCTCTGTCAACTAAGTTGAAAGCCTCAAACCTGTTCCTTATTTGATCTTTATATGCTTCTGGGATGTTATTTAAATTGTATTTTGGCATTATGATTGCTTTGTTGGTCTTCTTTAGCTTTATTATGATTTTCGATACGACCAGTTCATGATCTGTACCACAGTCTGCTCCTGGTCCTGTTTTTGCAGAAAGTATGGAACTTCTCCATCTTCTGCTACCAATTATATAATCAATTTGATTCCTATATTGACCATTTGGTGATGTCCACGTGTATAGTTGTCTTTTCGGTTGTTCAAAAAATGTGTTTGCCAGAAACAAATTATTGGCTTCACAGAATTCAATAAGTCTTTCTCCTGCTTCGTTTCTGTCTCCTAGGCCCCATTTCCCCACAATTCCTAATTCTTCTCTGTTCCCTACTTTTGCATTCCAATTCCCCACGATTATCAGCACATCTTGTTTTGGTGTGTGATCAATTTCTTCTTGTACTTCTGCATAAAATCTCTCCAATTCCTCTTCTTCTGCATTTGCCGTCGGAGCATAGACTTGGATGATGGTTATGTTGATAGGTTTCCCATTTAATCTCACTGATATCACTCGCTCAGACCTTGCGTTATAGCTCCTAATTGCTCTTGCTACATCACTTCTCACTATTAAAGCAACCCCATTTCTTCTTAATTTCTCATTTCCTGCGTAGAATATTTTGTAGTTGCCTGATTGAAAATGTCCCATTCCCGTCCATTTTAGTTCGCTCACACCAAGTATTGTAATGTTGATGCGTTCCATTTCTTGCTTGACAATTTCTAACTTTCCCTGGTTCATGCTTCTCACATTCCATGTTCCTATTTTGTGCATTGTACAACTCTGGACTCTCCTTTCACATCTGTGCACATCAGCCTCTGGGCTTCCTTTCGGCTTTGACCCAGCTGCGTCATTAGTCACAGCGCTACTCGTACTTGTTGTTGTTCTTCCCCAGTAGCTTGGTGAGTGCCTTCTGACCTGGGGGTCTCACCTTCCAGCACTATCTCGTGTTGCATTTTGGATACTCTGTTCACAGGGTTTTCGTGGTAAGAGATATTCAGAGGTGGTTCACCATTGCCTTCCTCTGAGTTTGGATGCAACTTAGTCTGGTGTTTCAGCTTTGACCATTCCGCCTTGGGTGCCCCTGCTAAGAGTCTAGCTTCTTGGTCTAGACTCCTGACGGCATTGCTCTTAGCTTCTTCAACACTCTCAAACCCCTCACCACATTAAGGTGTTCATCCGAAGAGGAGGTTATAAAGGATAAAAGATAAAATAGCTATGGGGAAAAATTGGAACCCATTTATTTATTATGGTAGAGTAAATTCATCCCTCCCATAGCCAAAAAGAGGCTTCAGCTTATTCTGAATTACTCTGTTTGACTATATGAATAATTACAAAGGGCTGAACTAATGTCTTGAGATTTAAAACTTGTTGATTTAAGCAGCGGGTCATGTGTATACTAATGAGCATGGTGTATATAAGTCTGTGCAGATATAATTAATTTGTTGACCTAAGTAGTAGAGTTTTCTATATAAATATGTGCGTATGTATATAGGTATGTAAAGGCATGTAAATATAGGCATGTAGGTTTGTACATATAGATATATACACATATATAAAAGCCACTACTCCTGGAAAATACAGCAATTTAGGGTTGAAATAAGCATTCTGTCAGTGCAAGGGTTTCCACATGCGCAGCAGGACTTCTCCTCTCCTCAACCCACTTGCTCCCTAAATCTGTTCTGGGGGGTTCCCCAACCCTGTGGAACAGATTTGAGAAGGGTGCAAGGCACATCCCAGGGGAAGGGGGAAAGTCCGATTGCGCAAGAGAAATCCTTGCACTGATGCGGCATTGCATTGGATACAAGCTTAAAAGTCTATATGAAATCATTTATGTATATGGGGAAAATATTTAAAAGAAGATATCCATTTTGATTATCAAGGCGAAGCTTTAAACAGGCGATAAGGAGTGTGCATGAATTTCACTGGTGGATCTGAAATAATAGCTTCCCATTGCTCTGCTTCTTTTTACGCTACACATTATCTTACTGGGATACATTAAGAATGTTTAAAAAGAGCCTCAAAACACACACACACAGAGCATAAAGGTCTGATAAAGCATGGAAGAATTCCTGCCATTCATGATAATTTTCAGAGTGACAGCCTGGTTCAGCATCAGCCAGCGCTTGAAAAGATTGCCACATCAACTCCCGCGCCTGCTGGCTGGCACATCTCCCTGTGGAGCCAAAGGCAGCTCTGGAAAGGAATTCCATTCCGACATCTCTGCAGCCAAAAGGAGAACAGTCATCCAAGGACTTTCTAGGGAGGAAGACAACTACTTTCGGGGAAGGGGAGAGACACACACCCTCCTGGTCATGCGGGACAGAATCTAAGAAGAAGCCAACTCCATCTACAGGCAGAAGCAACACATTCTCTTCCTGGCTTGCCCAGGGCTGAACCCTGGTAGCAAGCAAGCAGTGGCAGCCAATAACAAGCCGACCCCTCCCCATGGTGACCTTACCCAGTATAAGGGAAGGATAGGGGCATGGAGGAAAGGCCATAGGCCAGTGGCAAAGCATCTGCCTTGCATGCAGAAGGTCCCAGGTTCAATCACTGGCTGCCCATTTGCTACCGGGCCAAGTTCAAGGCCTGGTTTTGGTCTACAAAGCCCCATACAGCTCGGGACCAGGATACCTGAAAGACCGTCTTACCCCTTATATACCCAGTCGATCACTGTGCTCTGCAAGTGAGGGCCTCCTGCAGATACCATCTTATCAGGAGGTTCGTTCTGCACAATATAGGAAACGGACCTTTAGTGTGGCGGCACCAACCCTGTAGAATTCCCTCCCTTAAATATTAGACAGGCGCCATCTCTGCTATCTTTTTGGTGCCTTTTGAAGACTTTCCTCTTTCAACAAGCCTTTTAGGTTGAGACCTATCCCAGTCTGTGTTGGAATTGCTTTTTAGTATGTTCTTAAACTTTCTTTTTAAAAATGTTTTTAATCTTAGAAGATGTTTTCATAGCTTTCTTTAAGTAACATTTTTGAAGATGTTTTGTTTTAATGTGTTTTTATGATGTTTTAATGCTTTTAGTGCTTTTGTTTGCCGCCCCGGGCTCCTGCTGGGAGGAAGGGTGGGATATAAACCAAACAACAACAACAAGTGGCATCTCCAAATAAGACTGGGGATGTCCCCTGCCTCCAACCACTGTGAGACCAGGATGCTGGACTAGATGGGCCACTGGCTTGATCCAGCAGACTCCTCTTATGTTCTTAACCCTGGAAATCCGCTCCGAGTCAGCGCAGCCAATACGGAGCCAGATGGAATAATGGTCTGGCTTGGTCCATCTGGCTCTATCGTTTACACTGACTGGCAGCAGCTCTCCAGGGTTTCCAAACGGGAGCCTCTCCCCGTCCTGCCTGGAGATGCTGGAGACTGAACCTGGGCCCTAGTGCACGCAAGGCAGATGCTCTGCCGCTGAGCTACGTCCCTTGTCCTTCTTCCTAAGTTCCGACATGCAGCCAAGCCATGCGATAAAAGAGCAAGGCAGACAGGGGAGTTGGAACTTGCCCAAAGCGCCAGGGCTCTGTCGTGCAGGAGCTGCCTGGGTGACGTCTATCTAGGACAAGTTACACAGAGAGAGAGAGCCAGAGAATCTCCTGCTGCTCCTTCCTTAGTAGTGCCTCTTCCTTAGGCAGGGAGGGATGGCACAGCGGGCATCACAGCTCAGTGGCAGAGCTTGCTTTGCCCATGGAGGATTCCTGGCATATCTGTGTATGGACGTGAAAGTTGGACAGTGAAAAAAGCGGGCAAGAGACAAATCAACTCATTTGAAATGGGGTGTTGGAGGAGAGCTTTGCACATACCATGGACTGCGAAAGAGACAAATAATTATAATCATTTTAGCTTTTAGTGATTGTTTTTGTTATATGCCTCCAAGTCAATTACAACTTACGGCGACCCTAAGAATCAGTGACCTCCAAGAGCATCTGTCATGAACCACCCTGTTCAGATCTTGCAAGTTCAGGTCTGTGGCTTCCTTGATGGAATCAATCCATCTCTTGTTTGGCCTTCCTCTTTTTCTACTCCCTTCTGTTTTTCCAGGCACTATTGTATTTTCTAGTGAATCCTGTCTTCTCATGATGTGCACACAGTATGATAACCTCAGTTTCATCATTTTAGCTTCTAGTGACAGTTCTGGGTTAATTTGTTCTAACACCCAATTCTTTGTCTTTTTCACAGTCCATGGTATGTGCAAAGCTCTCCTCCAACACCACATTTCAAATGCGTTGATTTTTCTCTTATCCACTTTTCTCGCTGTCCAACTTTCACATCCATACATAGAGATCGGGAATACCATGGTCTGAATGATCCTGACTTTAGTGTTCAGTGATACATCTTTGCATTTGAGGACCTTTTCTAGTTCTCTCATAGCTGCCCTACCCAGGCCTAGCCTTCTTCTGATTTCTTGACTATTGTCTCCATTTTGGTTAATGATTGTGCCGAGGTATTGATAATCCTTGACAAGTTCAACGTCCTCATTGTCAACTGTAAAGTTGCATAAATCTTCTGTTGTCTTTACTTTAGTCTTTTTGACGTTCAGCTGTAGTCCTGCTTTTGTGCTTTCCTCTTTAACTTTCATCAGCATTTGTTTCAAATCATTACTGGTTTCTGCTAGTAGTATGGTATCGTTTGCATATCTTAAATTATTGATATTTCTCCCTCCAATTTTCACACCTCCTTCATCTTGATCCAATACCACTTTCCGTATGATATGTTCTGTGTATAGATTAAACAAATAGGGTGATAAAATACACCCCTGTCTCACACCCTTTCCAATGGGGAACCCATCGGTTTCTCCATATTCTGTCCTTACAGTAGCCTCTTGTCCAGAGCAGAGGTTGTGCACAGGACAATCAGATGCTGTGGCACCCCCAATTCTTTTAAAGCATTCCATAGTTTTTCATGATCTACACAGTCATTGGGGCTA